>NC_081180.1:149927322-150227322 GCF_029867415.1 Vicia villosa
ATATGATAAGGTAAATTGAATTCTTTCACTAAAGTGAACTTCGTTCATTATGATTCTTGGAGTCAACTTCATGTGATTGAAATAATGAGAGAAAAAATGTGATGTTTCGCGATGTATATAATATGCACAAATTGATCCCTAAACTCTTGCCTTATTTTTCACTGGTCGCTTTGAATCACCCATTAATCGTTCAAATGGATACATCCATCTATATTGAACAGGTCCACCTATGAAATCTTCATAAGCTAGATGCTCCGTAGAATCAAAGAAACCGGCGAGAATAATTGCTCCAACATTCAAAGAATGACATGAATATTTCAGTCCAATTTAATGATGTCATCTACTCTTAAAATTGATACACAAATGTCTTTATAAAATTAACTGTTCTCAGTTAGAGGATTTAACACATTCTTGGGAAGTGAACTGAATGCAATTGGAAGCAATCGTTCCATAAAAATATGACAATCGTGACTTTTCATTCCATGCAACTTCCCAGTATTGGCGTTAGCACATCTTGCCAGGTTAGAAGAATAACCATCAGACATCCTCAATTCATTTAACCACCGACATATTGCTTTTGCTACTTAGGGAGTAAGAGTGTAACAAGCCTTGGGTTTTAATAATTTTCTATTTGGTCGAGGTTTCAACTCCAATTCTTTTCAATTACACAAACGTTCCATGTCTTTTCTAGCCTTCTCATTATCTTTAGTCTTCTCATTATCCATCACTTTGTTAATTACATTATCAAAAAAATTCTTCTCAATATGCATAACATCAAGATTATGTCGCAACAAATTATCCTTCCAATATGGGAGGTCCTAAAAAATACTTCTTTTGTCCAATTTTGGTTAACCCCATATCCTTGAATTCTACGGGCTTCACCATAGTCTTTGAATTTTGGTAGGTCGCAAACACTATTCCATACTTGAGTCGATGAAAATCGAGGGTGTCATACCCCAAAATTTGCCCATCATATTTCAAAATATTTTGGCTCAAGCACTGAGAAATAAGCCTGCCTAATCTCTCTCCTAAGCAAAATCCTCCAACTAGGGTTTTGTCTCTCTCCAAGTAAAATCAGGTTTCGATACCTCAAGTGGACTTCATGGCCTCTCATATGCTTCAGTGTATCCTCACATAAATTTTCAAGCCTTGAATCACAAGATTGCTCAGATAAATGCTCAAATAGTCAACAGTCGATTAGTTTAATCTAAAAGTCAATTGTGGTTAACATACAGTAGAAACTCCTGATTTTTGGTCAACATCAATGTTTTGAAGTTATATTCATCATTTTATCAAGGGTTGATCATGATTCATCAAGAGAAGTTCAAAAATCAACAAAACCCAAAGTTTCTAAATTAGGGTTTTTAAGCCAAAGGTCAACTGAACTTTGACCAGCTATAACTTTCACATGGTTCATCAGAAATTCCCCAAACAAAGCTCATTCTCTATGAAATTCAATTATCTACAACTTTTATGTTGGGCCCAAGACCAAGAAATGCATCATTTGAGAGATACAAGCTCATACATTACAGGTCCTTCTAGAAACTCACAAAAAACTATTTTTTGTCAAAGCCATTATCATCAAGATAAAATCTCCAAATGTAAAAAAGGTTCCAAAGTGGCTTGTAGAGGATATCTTGAGCTTTCCAAAAACTCCTAGATCATCTCCATATGATAGAAATTGAGAGAGATATGATTGGTAGAAGTTGGATAAAATTCAAGAAGATCATAAAACCCTAAGTGATGAATTTTGAGTTTCTTGATTGATGGGCCTAAGATTTTCACTTCAAACATGATCATAAGCCTAATAAGGACCTCTAATGTCATCCTCATATTTTTGTGCTTTTTATTCATATTTATTTAGGTTTTATTCAAATAAAATCTAAATAAATTAAGTAAAATACTAAAATAAATGGACCAATTTACATGGCTTTGGTTTTGATCATGTAAAGGTCCAAACAACAGTATAAGAAGTTCCAAAATTCTGGTGCTTGATTGGAAAAGATTGGACAAGAATAGAAAGAAAACCATGTGATTTTTAATCAAATTTCTTTCTCTCAAAGCACAAAAAGTCCAAGCCCATATTAACCCTAAATAAACTCTCATATATATTCACAACAATACTGAGCAAAGAGAGGTACGAGCAGCCAATGAAAATAGGGTTTAAAAAAAGAAAACTTTCTCTCCAAACTAGGGCACGATTCAACAAATGTTTACAGCATTCCTGGACCTATTTGAAGGACTCATATCTCTTCCTAATATCTCCAGGAGTTTCCCCAGGTCCGAAGCCAACCTCCTTGGTTCTTGGAACCCGCTCATTACAACTCACCGGAGGTATGAATTCTTATTCTCAAAATTCTTAATGCATTCGGTTTCAGTGCCATGTGACCTTTGGTTTGAGTGATGATGATAGTTTAGAGAATATGAGAGCAATCGCATGAAGGTTTTGACGCAAGGACGGCACTGCACCATTGTTACCGGTTAGTTAGGAAGAGCTTGCGAAGTGCATAAACCAGGGATCTATTTAAAATTCCGAGCCCATATTTGAATTCCTGGGAGTTTTTTTACGTGGAATAGATGTTTTCTTGTTGTTGTTCGAAAGTTTTTTTGCAGGCAAGGTCGGAGAAGACGGCTGCAACCGCCATCCACGGTGGCTCCTGCAAGTCAAGGGTTCCACTAAAGAGCTTGACCATCGACATGTCCAAGCTTTCGCGTGTGATTGGCTCATTTGAAATCCAGAGTACGCGCGCGTTGGTTTTTAAGTTTTGACGTTTCAACTCTATGATATTATATATTAGGACGCAGGTTGAGTGGTTGAATAAGATACACTATCCCTGGGAACGTGAGTTCGAGCCCAGCTTTTGCACAATTCTTTTTTTTTCTTGTTTTTTTCAGAACGTTAGCGTTACAAAACCATCAACGGCTGTTCTTCAATCACGACCATACACCCTCAAAGGGGAAGAGTTCAATTCTCAGCCCATGCATTTTATTTTTTTATTATGACCTTTTTACACTAGTGTTCACCATGTTTTCTTAATTTTGCTACTAATTAGGCTAAACAATTTAGTATTTAGGTTAATGACTTAGAAAATTAGGATTAACTCTTTTAATTAATTAGTTAATTTTAATTTAATAATTAGGATTAAAATTAATTTTAATAATTAGGATTAATGCTAGAATTAATTTTTAATCAAAAACTATTAGTTTTTAGGTTTTAATTAAATTATTTTTGGGCTTAATTTTTTTAATTAATTAGGAGTAATTTTAGCCTTAACTTCAAAAATCTTAGGGAACCTTAAAATGTACAAGAGGTAGGTGTCATCCATTAACTGTGACTTAGCCTTGTAGGTTTATTTTACCCATTAGGTTTTTTACCCACTAGGTTGGTGTCGTCCATTAACTGTGACTTAACCTTGTAGGTTTATTTTACCCATTAGGTTTTTTACCCACTAGGTTGGTGTCGTCCATTAACTGTGACTTAACCTTGTAGGTTTATTTTACCCATTAGGTTTTTTACCCACTAGGTTTTCTCCCTCATTTGAATGTTGTCAAATAGGGCTAGGTTTTCTCATTCGCGTTATTTTTAGGCTAATAATTATTTTTAGGCTAATTAATTTAATTTTAGGTTTATCAATTTTTAACATCATTTTTATTTAGCCTTAAACTAATTTTAGGTTAACCTTTAAGGTTTAGATTTATCTTCTTTTTGTCTTCAAACCTTGAATTTCTTCGCAATTCTTCTCATCTCATATCCTATTGATTGTCGCATGCGTGTTTAAATTTTTATTTATTTATTTATTTATTTATTCTCTTTTATTTAAATTTTAGAAATCATGTATAGGTCGCAAAAAGTTTCCTTGTAATAGTAATTAGGGTTTATATTTCTGCCTTTTATTTCTGCCTTTCCCGATTTTGGTTTTATAATTCTCCCTCCCCGAAGCCTTGTAATAGCGTAGGATTTAATTTCCACATACTATAACTATTTTATTTGTTTGCTATTAACTGCGTGGTTAGTAAAATAGGGAGTGACAAAATAGTTAATTGAATATAGTTCATCTAATGCAAGATAAATTTCTGAATCTAACCCACGTGATTGTTTCACACACTCACCTTTAGGGTAATTCCTCTTCGATGCCTTTCGAATAATAGTCAAGTCCCTTGCATGTAAGGATACCTTAGCCTGGTGCCTACGAATAAAATCATCATAAAAAGATCATAGTCCCTTCGATGTTGCCTAAATTAAATGATCTTGATGATAGTCCCACTCGATTGCCAAGGTATCCTAGCTTGTTGCCTTTATGACTATTCTCATCAATTCAAAGGACTTCCTACCCTTCTTATGGTATGGATAGCCTTATGGCAAACGATGACCCTCGATGACCTGAACACATCTAATGAAAGGACTACCTGCCTAACAATTGGTATGGATAGCCCATTCAAACGAAAGACTTAAAGAACAAGAAAGACGAACTTAGGGTAGGTAGCTCTTAACTACTTGCTCACAATCAATTCAAAATTCAAAATGCTTTTCACGCCTCCTTTTCAAAACGATTTCAAAGGCTACACTTTACTTACAAGTTAAAGTCCTTTTTCAAAATCTTTTCTAAATACACTACCCTATCCAGACAACATGCCATATGCAGGAAAGTCGTTAATTGTCCACGTCAAAGCAGCTCGCGTATTAAAGTTTTGTTTACGAAACACATCATAAGTCCACTCTCCCACCCACAACCTCTTGAGATCATCAATTAAAGGTCGCAAATAAACATCGATTCCCGCCTTTGGACTCGAAGGTCTCGGAATGATGCATGTCAAAAACATGTAAAGTTTCGTCATGCACAACTCAGAAGGGAGATTGTACGGGGTAACAATAACTGGCCAACAAGAATACGCATTTTCTGAAAAATTATAAGGAGTGAAACCATCCGAGCATAATCCAAGCCTGACATTCCTGGGTTCTAGTGCAAATTCAGGATGAACTTTATCAAAGTGTTTCAATACCTCGCATCAGATGGATGTTGCATCATGCCTGAACTAATTCTGTATGTATGGTGCCATGCCATGTGGCATGCATTGTGCATTAATGCAAGCATTCTTCGCAACCTAGGTATTATTGGTAGATAGAACATAGACTTCACTGCAACTCGATTTTTCCTTTAGTCAACTGTGTTACTGCTAACTAAATACCTTAGACTCTCGCAAAACTTACATTCCTCCAATTCCCCATCATTTGTACCAAACTCGTTGTCATAAAACAACATGCAACCTCTAATGCAACAATCAATATTTTTTACTTCTAATCCCAACTTCGACACCATCCTCTTTGCATCATAATAACCTATAGGCATGTTTTCTTTCATAGGAGTCGCGTCCAGCATCATTCTCGCAAAGAATTCTAGATACTGATCAGGAACATTCCAATTTGACTTTGCAACTAAAAGTCTCACACACATTGATAGTTTTGAGTCAGAAGACCCCTCAAACAATGGTATATTTATTTCTTTCAACAACTGATAAAACCTTTGCGCCTTCTCATTCGGGAGATCTTATCCATCAAAGTCTTGAGGTTCATCATACGCCAAATTCACCCCTAACGCGTGAATGAACATCTCCTCGACGAGATTAAATTGTTCATGGCATTGGATATATGATGAACTACTCCCTGGATCATCTCTAGTTATATCTGGTCCAATATGTGTTTGACTGCTAGAAGCTTCTCTATTCATCTCTGGTATTTTTTTCCATTAGATGTCCAAACCCAATTATTTAGCCTAAAACCCACTATATCCAAGTGATGTTTCACTTCACTAGGGTCACTAATAATACTTCTGCAACCACACTTTAAACACGAGCACCTTACCCCTCCTTCCCTTAGACAACATTCTTGAGAAAACGCATACGGGAGAAACGCGTAAACTCCTTCCATAAAAAGTGGTTTAAGCCAACGTCTTCCAGGAAACATTCTATCATACATCCAACTACGGTAGATTTGATAATGTTCCATACTGCACATTTACAACATTGCTCATGTTTCATTTTATTAAATAAAATGAGTAGTGGTCTATCCACAAATTTTTAAGTTGTTGTCGATAACATCATATAACTAATTGGGTATATAGAAAAACGACATACGAAAAAAAATCTACTATCATACTATTACTAATCAATTGACCAATCTGTCTAAAATGCCCTTTTTATTTTCAAAATTTACACTAACTAAAGGGAATTCATGTAATCAACTAATGTTATCATTTATTCATCCCTTTATCCTATTAAATCATGCCACGTGTTAAGTTTTCACATTCTAAAATCAATCCTAAGTTGACACATGCAATCCCTAAATCAACTTCACTTTCATTCTCCCTCTCATTTCTCTCACAGTTTCATTTTGAAACACACTCTCTCTCTCTCTCTCTCTCTCTCTCTCTCTCTCTCTCTCTCTCTCCTCTCCAAACATAGACTACTCTTTTCTCCCCTTTTTTCATTCTCTCTCATTTCTTTAAACTTTCCACACTTCTTTCTATAATCTTTTCGTTCTCTTTTCCATCAAACCCTAGCACACCGCCGCTCCTTTCTCCTCTTTATTTGCTTTTCTGTTTTGATTTCTTCAATGTTCATGTTCAATGTTAATGTTAATGGTTGTTGTTTTGTTTTCTCTATGTAGTGTGTATTAATCTTCCAAATTGTTTCATGTTTCTATGGTTCTTTTCTGATTATAATAGATTGCAACAAATTTTAACATTTCTTCGGGTTTTGCAGATCGTATGTATAGATCTTGTATCATAGATCCCATTTATGTAGGGGTGGCAAAACGGGCCGTGGCCTGCCGGGCCGGCCCGCCCACCCGCCAAAAAATGGCGGGTTGGGTTGGGATTTTAGGTCGGCCGCTCGCCAAAGCCTGCCCCGCCAAAACCCACCGCCCGCCATGTTAGAACAAGATTTGTTCTGATCAATTATCTTAGTTTTGATGATAACAATAATATGAATTTTGCTTAAGATAATATGATACTCTAATCCAATGCAATTTCCCTTTCAGGAAATATATAAAGAGTACGCATAATTCAACGCTCAGAAGCTTTGTCTCAAAGGGTTCAGCATGCAACATCAGAACATGGTCTGGCAAGACATCAGAAGATGGTCGAAGCAGAATCAGAACATGGGTCTATGGAAGCATCAGAAGAACATGAGATCAGAAGCACTGAAGCTCAGAAGATGGTATCACGCTCAGAAGCACTTCAAGGTCAGAAGATCAGAAGATGCTATGCACCAAGCTGTTTGACTCTGATGATATTCAAACGTTGTATTCACAAACATCAGATCAGAAGAAAGTACAAGTGGCAGGCTACGCTGACTGACAAAAGGAACGTTAAAAGCTACTAAAAGCTACGTCAGTAGACACAGCGTGAACAAGGCTCGAGGTAGTTGACAAAAGCGTATAACATTAAATGCGATGCTGTACGGAACACGCAAAGCATTAATTGCACTCAACGGTCATCTTCTCAACGCCTATAAATATGAAGTTCTGATGAGAAGCAAGGTTAACGATCCTGAACAAAACAACGCTTATAAACTTGCTGAAACTCTGTTCAAATCAAAACTCAGAATCTTCATCTTCATCAAAGCTCACTACATTGCTTTTGTAATATATTAGTGAGATTAAGCTTAAACGATTAAGAGAAATATCACAGTTTGTGATTATCGCTTTCAAGAAGCATTTGTAATACTCTTAGAATTGATTACATTAAGTTGTAAGGAACTAGAGTGATCGTGTGGATCAGAATACTCTAGGAAGTCTTAGGAGTGAACTAAGCAGATTGTAACTAGAGTGATCGTGTGGATCAGTATACTCTAGAAAAGTCTTAGAGGGTATCTAAGCAGTTGTTCCTGGAGTGATCAGTGTGTGATCAGTAGACTCGGGAAGACTTAGTTGCTGACTAAGTGGAGAACCATTGTAATCCGTGCGATTAGTGGATTAAATCCTCAGTTGAGGTAAATCATCTCTGCGGGGGTGGACTGGAGTAGCTTAGTTAACAGCGAACCAGGATAAAAATAACTGTGCAATTTATTTTTATCTGTCAAGTTTTTTAAAGCTACACTTATTTAAACCCCCCCTTTCTAAGTGTTTTTCTATCCTTCAATTGGCATCAGAGCGCCGGTTCTAAGGTGCAAGCACTTAACCGTGTTTAGAAAAGATTCAGGAAGAGAAAAACGCTTCATTTAAAAGATGGCTGGTGAAACTCCAACAAATCCACTTGCATCTACATCTGGCTCTGCTGAGCAATACAACGGTAACAATGGTTATACTAGACCGCCGGTATTTGATGGTGAAAACTTTGAATACTGGAAAGATAAACTGGAAAGTTACTTTCTTGGTCTAGATGGTGATCTATGGGATCTTCTGATGGATGGTTACAAACATCCAGTAAATGCCAGAGGCGTAAAGCTGACAAGGCAAGAAATGAATGATGATCAGAAAAAGCTTTTCAGGAATCATCATAAATGCAGAACTGTTTTGCTGAATGCTATCTCTCATGCTGAGTATGAGAAGATATCTAACAGGGAAACGGCCTATGACATATATGAGTCCTTGAAAATGACTCATGAAGGAAATGCTCAAGTCAAGGAGACTAAAGCTCTAGCTTTAATCCAGAAGTATGAAGCCTTCAAGATGGAGGACGATGAAGACATTGAAAAGATGTTTTCAAGATTTCAAACTCTTACTGCTGGATTGAGAGTTCTTGACAAGGGATACACCAAGGCTGATCATGTAAAGAAGATCATCAGAAGCTTACCCAGAAGATGGGGTCCTATGGTGACTGCATTCAAGATTGCAAAGAATCTGAATGAAGTTTCTCTGGAAGAGCTTATCAGTGCCTTGAGAAGTCATGAAATTGAGCTGGACGCAAATGAGCCTTAAAAGAAAGGTAAGTCTATTGCATTAAAATCAAATATCAAGAAATGCACTAACGCTTTTCAGGCTAGAGAAGAAGATCCTGAAGAATCAGAATCTGAAGAAGAAGATGAACTGTCTTTGATCTCCAGAAGGGTAAACCAACTCTGGAAGAGCAAGCAAAGGAAGTTCAGAGGCTTCAGAAGTTCAAAGAAGTTTGAACGTGGAGAATCTTCTGATGACAGAAGATTTGACAAGAAGAAGGTCATGTGCTATGAATGCAATGAGCCTGGACACTTCAAGAATGAATGTCCAAATCTTTAGAAGGAAAATCCCAAGAAGAAGTTTCATAAGAAGAAAAGTCTTATGGCAACCTGGGATGAGTCAGAAGATGATTCAGACTCTGAAGATGAGCAGGCTAACTGTGCGCTGATGGCGACAGAAGATGACGGATCAGAATCTACATCAGAATCAGATTCTGAAGAGGTATTTTCTGAACTTACTAGAGATGAGTTAGTTTCTGGTCTAACTGAACTTCTGGAACTCAAGTCTCAGATTAGTCTCAAATACAAAAAGCTGAAAAAGCTGTTTGAATTTGAAACAAAGAAGCTTGAGTTGGAGAATTCTGAATTAAAAGAAAAACTTTTAAAATTATCCAATAATGTTGGATCTCCTTCTGATTCAGAAAAATCCACTCCTAGTCTAAACCATATTCTGAAAGAATATGATTTAAGTTTCAGAAAGTTCTTATCTAGAAGTATAGGCAGAAGTCAGCTAGCTTCTATGATATATGCCGTGTCTGGAAACAAAAGAGTTGGCATTGGTTATGAGGGTGAAACCCCATACAAACTTGAACCTGTGGATGAAATGAAACTCACATACAAGCCATTGTATGATCAGTTCAAGTATGGCCACTCCCATGATATTAGGCACACTTCACATGCTCAAAGCTTTCACATAACACACACCAAAAAGCATGTGACACAACCTAGGAAATATCATGAAACTCACATTAAAAATTATCATGCTGTTCCTCCTATTGCTTACAATGTTAAACCCAAGTTCAATCAGAACTTGAGAAAATCTAACAAGAAAGGACCCAAGAAAATGTGGGTACCTAAGGATAAGATTATTCCTATTGCAGATATCCTTGACTGCAAAAAGGACAAAGCACAACATGTCATGGTACCTGGACTCTGGATGCTCACGACACATGACAGGAAGAAGGTCTATGTTCCAAGACCTGGTGCTTAAGTCTGGAGGAGAAGTCAAGTTTGGAGGAGATCAGAAGGGCAAGATAATTGGCTCTGGAACTATAAAGTCTGGTAACTCTCCTTCCATTTCTAATGTACTTCTTGTAGAAGGATTAACTCATAACCTCTTATCTATCAGTCAATTGAGTGACAATGGTTATGATATAATCTTTAATCAAGAGTCTTGCAAGGCTGTAAATCAGAAGGATGGCTCAATCCTATTTACAGGCAAGAGGAAGAACAACATTTATAAGACAGATCTGCAAGATCTTATGAGTCAGAAGGTGACTTGTCTTATGTCTGTTTCTGAAGAGCAGTGGGTCTGGCACAAAAGATTAGGTCATGCTAGTTTGAGAAAGATTTCTCAGATTAACAAACTGAATCTGGTCAGAGGACTCCCTAATCTGAAATTCAAATCAGATGCTCTTTGTGAAGCATGTCAGAAGGGCAAGTTCTCCAAACCTGCATTCAAGTCCAAGAATGTTGTGTCTACCTCAAGGCCATTAGAACTCTTGCACATTGATCTGTTTGGCCCAGTCAAAACAGCATCTGTCAGAGGGAAGAAATATGGATTAGTCATCGTAGATGATTATAGCCGCTGGACATGGGTAAAATTCTTGAAACACAAGGATGAGACTCATTCAGTGTTCTTTGATTTCTGCATTCAGATTCAATCTGAAAAAGAGTGTAAAATCATAAAGGTCAGAAGTGATCATGGTGGTGAATTTGAGAACAGATCCTTTGAAGAATTCTTCAAAGAAAATGGTATTGCCCATGATTTCTCTTGTCCTAGAACTCCACAGCAAAATGGGGTTGTAGAACGAAAGAATAGGACTCTGCAAGAAATGGCCAGAACCATGATCAATGAAACCAATATGGCTAAGCATTTCTGGGCAGAAGCAATAAACACTGCATGCTATATTCAGAATAGAATCTCTATCAGACCTATTCTAAATAAGACTCCTTATGAATTGTGGAAGAATAGAAAGCCCAACATTTCATATTTCCATCCTTTTGGATGTGTATGCTTTATTCTGAACACTAAAGATCATCTTGGTAAGTTTGATTCCAAAGCACAAAAATGTTTCCTTCTTGGATATTCTGAACGCTCAAAAGGCTACAGAGTATATAATACTGAAACATTGATTGTAGAAGAATCAATCAATATCAGGTTTGATGATAAGCTTGGTTCTGAAAAACCAAAGCAGTTTGATAATTTTGCAGATTGTGATATTGACATATCAGAAGTTGTTGAGCCAAGAAGCAACGCATCAGAAGCAGAGCTTCTCAGAAGCAAAGAATCTGAAGATCAAGTATCAGCTTCTCTGGAGGATCTAAGCATTTCTGAAGAACCATCTGTCAGAAGATCATCCAGACTCACTTCTGGTCATTCAGAAGATGTTATTCTTGGAAAGAAGGATGATCCAATCAGAACAAGAGCATTCCTTAAGAACAACGCAGACTGTCAATTAGGTCTTGTATCTTTGATCGAGCCAACTTCTGTTGATCATGCTCTAGAAGATCCAGACTGGATAATTGCTATGCAAGAAGAACTGAATCAGTTTACAAGGAATGATGTTTGGGATCTTGTTCCTAGACCAGATGGATTCAATATAATTGGTACAAAATGGGTCTTCAGAAACAAGCTCAGTGAGAAAGGTGAAGTGGTAAGGAACAAAGCCAGACTGGTGGCTCAGGGTTATAGTCAGCAAGAAGGGATTGATTATACAGAAACCTTTGCACCAGTGGCCAGGTTAGAATCTATTCGTCTATTAATTTCTTTTGCCACTCAACATAACATCACTCTCTATCAGATGGATGTTAAGAGTGCCTTCTTAAACGGTTATATAGATGAAGAAGTTTATGTCCATCAACCTCCTGGTTTTGAAGACTCTATGTCTCCTAATCATGTTTTTAAATTAAAGAAATCATTGTATGGATTGAAACAGGCTCCCAGAGCTTGGTATGAACGCTTAAGTTCTTTCCTTATGGATAACGGTTTCTCTAGAGGAAAAGTGGACACTACTCTCTTTTGTAAAACTTTTAAAAGGGATATTTTAATTTGTCAAATATATGTAGATGATATTATTTTTGGAACATCTAATGCTACACTTGGAAAGGAGTTTGCTGAGTCTATGCAGGCTGAGTTTGAAATGAGCATGATGGGAGAACTCAAGTATTTCCTTGGAATACAAATAAATCAAACATCAGAAGGAACGTATGTTCACCAAACCAAGTATGTGAAGGAACTTCTGAAGAAGTTTAATCTTCTAGACTGCAAAGAAGCCAAAACTCCTATGCATCCAACATGCATCCTAGGTAAGGATGAGGTAAGTAAGAAGGTAGATCAGAAGTTATACAGAGGTATGATTGGATCTCTTCTATATCTGACTGCTTCTAGACCTGACATTCTGTTCAGTGTTTGTTTGTGTGCTAGATTCCAATCAGATCCTAGAGAATCTCATTTAACTGCTGTTAAGAGAATTCTAAGGTATCTGAAAGGTACTACTAATGTTGGCTTAGTTTACAGAAAATCTAAAGAATACAACTTAGTAGGATTCTGCGATGCTGACTATGCTGGAGACAGAATTGAAAGAAAAAGTACTTCAGGAAGTTGCCAATTTCTTGGAAGTCATTTGATCTCGTGGTATAGCAAGAAGCAAGCAACTATTGCTCTATCAACAACAGAAGCAGAATATGTCGCTGCTGCTGGTTGTAGTACACAGATGCTCTGGATGAAGAGTCAGTTAGAAGATTATCAGATATTTGAGAGTAACATTCCTATATTCTGTGATAATACTTCTGCTATATGTTTATCTAAGAATCCTATTCTTCATTCAAAAGCTAAACATATTGAGATTAAACATCATTTCATAAGGGACTATGTTCAGAAGGGTGTTATATCTTTAAACTTTGTTGATACAGACCATCAATGGGCTGATATTTTTACAAAACCCCTGGCTGAAGATAGGTTTAAGTTCATTCTGAAGAACATCAGTATGGATTTATGCCCAGAATGAGAAGATGAGAAGTTCTTATGTATGAGTATCTTCTGAAATGAAAATGGATTATTTTTATCAGAAGTTCTGACTGAAATCTTTTAGAAATTATGATTCGGTTATTACTAACGTTTCATTGTCTAAGTTGATTCAGAACCTCTTTTAAAGCAAAACAGCTGTTACGTTTTTGTCTCGGGATGGTAAACCTGTCGTTACTATTCATGGATAAACGTGCGTGCAGTTGAAGGGACGCCGACCATAGGTAACTGTGCTAGTCACCTCATTTGTCTTTATTATCTCTCCTCTTTTCACGCAACATTAAATGTTTTTCATCAATTGCTTCATTTTATTTTCTTTTAAATACTCTTCAAACTTTTTTTGTTTTCCTATCTCGTTGTATTCCTCTTAAAGTTTTTTTTTTTTTTCTTCTCTCTCTTTCGTTTTCGTCTCTTGCTCAGACAAGTTTCTTCTTTCTTTTAAAAATCCTTGCTCAAACAAGTTTCTTCTTTCGTTTAAAAAAATCCTTGCTCAAACCTAGCGTTCACCCTAAGCCTGTTGAAGATCTATGACTCAAAGGCGACAGATCTCTGCATATCTCGGGATGGCTCTCTTAATACCTCTCAAGGCAGACCTCTTCTTTGATGTTGTTATCAACTTTCATCCAAAGACAGAAGACTTTCTTGAGTTATGGGAGGAGGTTAAGAATGATATTCTTAACTTCTATGTTAAGGGAAAGCCCCGTTTGCAACATTAGCTCTCTGTCTGTGAACTGTCCCTCACTTCCTCCTTGGTCTCTGGGATCTCTCCTACTGTGGAGGTTCCAGTCTGGAAGACAAGAAGTCCTCAGGGATTCTTGATGGGTTGACACAGAGCGTGTCCTGCTAGGGTGCTGTTTTTAATTTTTGTAGTCATTTCCTCTTGGGATGACTTTTTATGTATTTGCTAGGAATGTTTCTCATCTTGTTAAACATAGGAACCTTTTGTAATATCTTTTGATTATCAATGAAAAGTTTCTTTGTGTTTTACATTCCAGTAAATTTTATTTGTCGTTTTTATACATCTGAATCGTTTGAAATATTCTTTTTGATGTTATGACAAAAAGGGGGAGAAAGATAAATGATAAATGATTTGATTAATCTATCAGTTGCTGGGCAAAGCTCCCACACATTTACTAACAAGAACTGCAAGTTCTATATGGTTTAAGTGTTTTGCAGGTATAAAGAAGTGAAGAGAATCTTCAAAGCAAACACAGAAGCAAAACCATGGAAACTGAAGCAAGCTGAGTGCTGTCAAGCTTCAGAAGAAAGAAGAATGAATCAGAAGCACGGATAATAGAATTTGATCCAATATTTGTCTATTTGCTTTGACAAAATTCTATTTGCTCTGATACATTTTTTTTAGCCTATATAGCTCTGAGATATATATGGCTCTGATACATATAATGTTATAGCTCTGATACATATAATGTGTTAGAATATACATTTTATGTTCTGACTCGTTCATGCTGACTTTTGTCGTTTAGTGTTTGTTCTGTAACATTTCAGGATGTAGAGATGCGCTGATGATGCTCTGGTACATTCAACAATGTTCTGATACAAATCTAGCATGAAGTGATGTTAGTAGACATTCAAAATTCTGAAGCTATCCGAGGGAAGCAGAAATCAGAAGCTGTGAATGTTCTGAGGATCAAAGAAATTCAAGTTCTGAAGCTGTCCTAGATGGAAGCAGAAATCAGAAGCTGTGAATGTTCTGAAGATCAAAGAAATTCAAGTTCTGAAGCTGTCCTAGATGGAAGCAGGAATCAGAAGCTGTGAGTGTTCTGAGGATCTAAAGAAATTCTAGTTCTGAAGCTGTCCAATGGAAGCAGAAGTCAGAAGCTATGAATTCTCTGAAGGCAGAAGCTTATGTGATCGTCTCTACCGAAATAATCAGGGAAGTCTTTTATTAAAGTTCTTCGAGTATTTATTTCAAGGGGAGATTATTTATCTCAGGGGGAGATTGTTAATCTCAGGGGGAGACATATTCATATGCTTATGCTATAGCTGTGTAATTTGTCTTTTGCCGTTTGTTCTTTCTGATCGCAAATTCATATCATTTATATATGTTTTTGTCATCATCAAAAAGGGGGAGATTGTTAGAACAAGATTTGTTCTGATCAATTATCTTAGTTTTGATGATAACAATAATATGAATTTTGCTTAAGATAATATGGTACTCTAATCCAATGCAATTTCCCTTTCAGGAAATATATAAAGAGTACGCATAATTCAACGCTCAGAAGCTTTGTCTCAAAGGGTTCAGCATGCAACATCAGAACATGGTCTGGCAAGACATCAGAAGATGGTCGAAGCAGAATCAGAACATGGGTCTATGGAAGCATCAGAAGAACATGAGATCAGAAGCACTGAAGCTCAGAAGATGGTATCACGCTCAGAAGCACTTCAAGGTCAGAAGATCAGAAGATGCTATGCACCAAGCTGTTTGACTCTGATGATATTCAAACGTTGTATTCACAAACATCAGATCAGAAGAAAGTACAAGTGGCAGGCTACGCTGACTGACAAAAGGAACGTTAAAAGCTACTAAAGGCTACGTCAGTAGACACAGCGTGAACAAGGCTCGAGGTAGTTGACAAAAGCGTATAACATTAAATGCGATGCTGTACGGAACACGCAAAGCATTAATTGCACTCAACGGTCATCTTCTCAACGCCTATAAATATGAAGTTCTGATGAGAAGCAAGGTTAACGATCCTGAACAAAACAACGCTTATAAACTTGCTGAAACTCTGTTCAAATCAAAACTCAGAATCTTCATCTTCATCAAAGCTCACTACATTGCTTTTGTAATATATTAGTGAGATTAAGCTTAAAC
This sequence comes from Vicia villosa, assembly GCF_029867415.1. NCBI lineage: Eukaryota > Viridiplantae > Streptophyta > Magnoliopsida > Fabales > Fabaceae > Vicia > Vicia villosa. The sequence goes on from NC_081180.1 coordinate 149,943,339, forward strand.
GATTAAGAGAAATATCACAGTTTGTGATTATCGCTTTCAAGAAGCATTTGTAATACTCTTAGAATTGATTACATTAAGTTGTAAGGAACTAGAGTGATCGTGTGGATCAGAATACTCTAGGAAGTCTTAGGAGTGAACTAAGCAGATTGTAACTAGAGTGATCGTGTGGATCAGTATACTCTAGAAAAGTCTTAGAGGGTATCTAAGCAGTTGTTCCTGGAGTGATCAGTGTGTGATCAGTAGACTCTGGAAGACTTAGTTGTTGACTAAGTGGAGAACCATTGTAATCCGTGCGATTAGTGGATTAAATCCTCAGTTGAGGTAAATCATCTCTGCGGGGGTGGACTGGAGTAGCTTAGTTAACAGCGAACCAGGATAAAAATAACTGTGCAATTTATTTTTATCTGTCAAGTTTTTTAAAGCTACACTTATTCAAACCCCCCCTTTCTAAGTGTTTTTCTATCCTTCACGCCATACCCACCCCGCCAAAGTCCGCCTCTCCTCCAAAACTCGCACTTTTTTTAGTTAATTCTAGTAATTGCAATTCTTGATGGTTTATTTTATACATTTAGTTATATATATATATATATATATATATATATATATATATATGATCGTACCGGATCAGAAGAGTCGTCAAGGCCTGCTCGGATGCTGGGTCTTCGTGAAGTGAGAGGGGGGGTGTACCTGCAAGGTACTCCAATGCCAAAGTGAGTAGAGGAGCAAAGGAGAGCAAGTACTAGCGAAGGTTAGAAGAGAATTGAATACCTGACCCTCTACTAAGAGAGGGTATTTATAGCCCCCAGCGCTGGGCCATGATCACGCTAGTGGACTGGATTTCCAGGCCCAACTAGGAGACTGCCAGGTTTCCTAGGCGGAAATATCAGAGGTGTGTGATGTCCTCTGTCCTGGTTAACCGCTCCGGAATCCAAGGGAGACGCGGTCTTATAGGGGCCACGTGGACTCCGTAGTATTCGGAGGATTGAGTATGGAGGAGTCCCACGAGGAGCAGGGTCCTTGGCGAGGAGGGCGCTCGCGGGGAGCATGGTCCTCGATAGGGATGTCAGTGAGGAGCACCTTGCCGAGCAAGGGGGTGACGAGCACCATTTCACGTGATGGAGGGTGCAGCCTGGTTTGGGCCTCGAAGGTCCAATGGGCCGAAAGTGGATTGGGCCAAGTCTTGGCCCAGTCCAGAACAATATATATATATATATATATATATATATATATATATATATATATATGTACTATTTTTTAAATAAATTTGTTAAAAAGTTGCTTTTATAAAAAATTTATTTTAAAAAAATAAGTGGAAAGTTTAATTAAAAGGTAAAAAAAACCTATTAATCTATTAAAAAATATAAATAAAAATAGGCGGGTAAGCCCGCCGCCCGCCAACTTGCCATCTTGGCGGGGTGGACATGACTTTTATGCCCATTTTACTTGGTGGGCATGCCCGCCCCGCTCGTTTTTTGGCGGGCATAAGGCGGGGTGGGCGGCCCGTTTAGAATGTCTTTCGTTTAACTCTACTGAGGGTCTACGTAGTGATTCCACTGTTTTTGCCGTCTAAGTCGGCAAACAGATGCAAGAACCTGACTTTCTCCTCGGGTTATTCATGCGATGCCCGGGGGGTGTCAACGTAGACGTTGTACTTTTACTGGCTCTGTTCGACCTCTTTACGCCCTAGCCCGTCAAATTCATATACTGGCCGGCAACGTTGAGTTGTCGGCCGGCTTATTCATAATTATGCCCGATGCACTCTAGGGTTCTTCATGCCTTGCCGGGCTAGATCCGGGCATTCGTGTTTCATTCGTTAAGTCAGTCTTTTCTCGGGCGAAGACCTTGGCCGAGGATCAACGAATTCTTCGAGGGGGTTTGGTCGGTGGCTTTGTTGCTCGCCGTTTCACCCTTTCACTTGCATCGCGGTGGAAGGGTGGATTTGATGATCATCAAATTCACTATTTCCTTCTGCGTGCAGGTGAATCAGGCTCGGGGTCCAGCTCGGGGTCCAGTTCTAGTTCTAGCTCGTGGGGTGGTTCGCATACCACGACCGCGAGCAGCTCTGAAGTTGAGGTAGTGGAGGTTGAGAGCTCGCACCTTACCGGGATAGAAGAGGGCGACGAGGAAGGGGTGCTCTCGGGATCTGATGAGGAGAGTCATTTAACTCCGCTTTTTGAATATGACTTCGAGGTGGACCTAGATTGGGTGGCCGAGGAACCTCAGCTCGAGGTGTCCCGATATACTGAATCACTGGTCGGTGCTTTTCGTGAGGTCGAAAATCGAGGGCCTAGTGACGAGTTGAACTTTCAGGTGATCTGCCCGAGGGCCGAGGAGCGTATTTGTTCCCACTTCCCTGGGGATAGCTTTGCTATGTACGAGTATGTTTTCAGGGAGCTAGGGTTTCGCTTGCCTTTCACCAGTTTCCAAATTTCGCTATTGGCCCGTCTTGCGTTGGCTCCGTCCCAATTGCATATGCATGTGGTACCCAGGGCTTCAGCCCCCATCGCCAATTGCCAGTTAAACAGAGGCATTAAGGCATAAGCCTTCGTCACTAATTTGCCAATCCAGGTCGTCGCCAAAATATGCAATGTATGCAACTCGATAATGCACATCACACAACATACAACATAAACAACAAATCCTCGTCGCCAGGCATAAGCCTATATCACCAATTCATTTACCAATAATTAGTGGTAAATATCGTCACTGAAACATCCTGCAACTTCGCATAAAACAACAAAATATAGCAACTTACACATCACTGATAAATCCCAAAGAAAATAGCAGCTCATCGTATTCAACATAATGCACGAAACAACTAATATACAACAACGTCATAATAATTTCATACTCATTCAACACTCTAACAAAATATTTTTATTAACTTATTCTATACTCTTAACTCGCGAAAATTTATAATAATTAATAATTATAACTCGACAGAGTTTCCAAGAACTCTAAATAATTCTATAATAATCTCTACAACTCTAAAGTGCCAAAAAAATACTCTATTGACAACATCTAGCAATTTTTTGCAACTAATTCCTCAATAATAATAATTATAAACCCTAGGTTAATTTTCCACCACCATTGATTGATCTTTTATAACCTTATTCACTGACGTCAATCAATTTCAACATTCAACAATACAATCACAACACACGAAACAGAGGCAATCATACAACCATAACCCCCACATATCATTCATCATAATCCTGTTTATAGAGCTAGAATCCCACCCTTACCTTGGATATGAGATTTCTCTACTCTCCCGGTTGTCATAGCTTATGCCGCCGCTTCCATCTTTTCTCCGAAAATCTTTTCTAACAACGTGCAGAGACGCAACAAAAACTTGTTCGGAAATCGCTTTGTCAGACGGACTTAAAATCATCAAAACGAAAATCGCTCCGGTCAGAAGTTACCTCTACGAGTCTGGAACGTTGTGTCCAAGAACCGCGACGATCCAACGGTTGGATTGGGAGAAACGTCCGTTTTACTAAGGTGTCTCACTGCAGAAACTTGCTGCGAAAATTGGACTTCCTCTAGCTTTTCTCTTCCGCCATGGCTCTCTTCTTCACCTCTCCTCCAACCCCTATTCCTCTTTGTGTTATGATAGTTCTTCCTTCTTCCAATTCTAAATCCAACATAATTGGGCCTAAGTTACATACCCCCTCCTTACTTCACAACAACTCAAATTAAATCCAAAGTTATTTTTAAGCTCATTAATAAAATAACACTTCAACTTTATTTCACCAAATTAATCCGATTAATTACCATGCCAACTTAATAAAATAATTCCGACTTTGTCGATAAAATTTGAATTAAATACAAATAGTCCAATATTAATAATAATATTATTTCTTCAACGAAATCAACTTTATTAATTCTCCGACTAACCGAATAAAATCCAACTTTAACTTAATAATCCAAATACGCTTCCCAAAATAATACCGACAATTCCGATTGATCCTCGAACTTCGATTAAATCCAATGATTAAATTCTTAAATAATTTAATTAACTAATTAATTAAATTTGGGGCGTTACAATATTTGCTTCCTTTAAAAAGAACTAATTAAAAAGGAACGGTCGCTCTCGCGTATTCAGAATAATATTTTACCCTCTAATCTTTACCGTTCGCTTTCGCGTGCCCAGTTGGATTTTTTGTTAAAGTAGCAAATCCTTTTTTAGAAATCAGCTTCCTTTACTCTCATTTGAAAAGAAATTTTGATTGAAAATTTTAACTTAAAAGGGTTCCCGGCTTCCGCTCGGATAATCGGATCCTAAACCTATAAACGCGCCCGCTAATATTTTTAAAATCAATTTCGATAAATATTAAAGTCTCCTAATTAATTAATAAAGTGCTCTCAAGGTAATTATTAACCAAAAACAAAATATTTGTATTCCTAAGTATCAACGACTTTCGATCTTACCTGACGTGTTCACGGCTCTACTCTCGTAGAAACCAATCAAATCAAGTTCAAAAAATTGAATTAAAACCAAAACAAACCCCAATAGTAATTTTAAAGAAACAACAGACAGAGTACCGTCGAATTGACGATCCTCACATTCCAGCACTAAAAAATTAGTTGGGCATACTCATGGTAAACATTAATGCTTTTGATTGAACTATGGAATTAAACATATTAAGAAATTCAATTAAACTTACGAACATGTAATGGAATAAATAAAGCTTCGAAGTTAAAGTGAGACAAGAGAAACAATACACATGCAAAATAACTAGATAAAACAAATAGAATGTAAATAATGTTGAATATAATAAGAACCAGCTCCAAATGAAGATTTGAATCTGGTACAGAAATAAACAACACCAAACTTGAACGCAATGTAAACACTGAGGAAAATAACTGCTACAAACTAAATGCTCCAAACTCAATACAAATGCCACTGCGATAACTCCCCGACGTAAAGAGTTATAGCTTTTACAAGAGTGAGTATATAGGTTATGTATGCTAAGCTTGGATGCCTGAAAAATTGAAGTATAACACCTATTTATAATACTATCAAGCCTTGGAGATGAAGTTATAGCTGCTGGATTCGTGTGAGAAGAAAAAAAAGGAGTAATGGGATGACATCTCCAACTACCTTGACTGCCACAACTTTTCAAAGGATGGCGACCGCCATTCCCCTTGTAGCGAATGCCACCTTCACAAAATGAGCAGACTTGGTCCTTATGACCGTTGGGCCATGGGACACGTTATCCACCTCATGGCGAACTCCACGCTTGACACCGTGAGTGCAAAACATGCCTCTTTCGTCATTTTCCTCCAATTCGCCTCGTTTCTTCGTGAACGTCTCTCACCTAGTTAAGTACTTGAAATGCAGAAGAAATACCAGCATAATACTAGAAATAAAAACAAAAAATGACAATAAAACATGTGCGAGTAGAGTCGAATAAGTGGTGTGTTTCGGTGTTATCAAAAGGCAATTTGCGTTTGTTTTATATTTTTAGCCACTTAGTCAAAAAACCATCCCTGGAATTATCTCCTCTTGTTTGAAGCCCCTTTGAGCCTCTTTATCCCATATTTTATTTATAACTCATTACAAGCTTAAAAATGAAAAACAATGTTATTAAGCTATTTAGGGGGATGAATGAGTCTTGTTTGGAGTTATGTGGGGTTGAGTTAGTATAATTGTGATATTTCAAAAGTTGAAAAAAAAGATAAAATAGAAAAAAAGAAGAAAAGAAAAGAATAGAAGGAAGACAATTATATAGTCTTTCTTATTATTTTGAATTTTTGCTTAGAACGAGAACTTTGCTTAGAAAAAGAAAAGAAAAAAAGAAGTTACTCACTAACGCAATAGTCCTTGAAGCTTAGAATGAGAATTTTGCTTACCCCTTTGTGATTTGAAAGTCTTTGAAATTGCATGTTTTATTTTGTTTTATTTTTTATTCTGTTTTGAATTTTTGAATTTAGACTTTTACTCAGAATGCGAATGTTTAAGTGTGGGAGAATTTGATCAATTCATTTTGACGCACACTCTTTCATAATTGTACTACATCAATTTTATTGTCTTTCTTATTATTTTTATTGCTTTTAGTTTGTTTTCTAAGTTTAGTTTTATTTTGCCTTTATTTTATTTTCGTTACTTATTTGTTGAATAAGCAATAGTTTGACACTATCTCACTATGCAGATCATAACTTGAGCTTCAAGATGACATTTGGTGCGTTGAAAATCTGAGAGGAAAATCTACAAGTCTTATGTTGAAGTTAGAATCTTATTCAGAGTGAAGAGGAGTCAAATAATGGGTTTACATTCCAGACTTAAGAAAATAATTAGTTTTTGGGTAGATTTTGTGTTTTTCGGGTCGATGGCTCTATTAGCCCATTTTTTTTGTTTTATTTAAGTTAAAACCCAGTGTTATTGTTAGGTATTCAGAGTTTACGAGAAATTAGAAAATAAGGCTAATCTACTGATTTTGGATTCCACCTTACTTTGAGGTTATTATAATTTTTAAGTTAATTAATTTAGATGCCTAATTCAATATTATTCTTTATTTCTTGCCTGCTTAATTCGAATTTTGTAGAATATGTTGATTTATTTCGATTGATTTACATTCCTTAACAATAATCGCATTTATCGTAATAAGTCAGAACCTGAATCGATAGATTAGCTCGTTAATCTTATTCTAATCAAATTATGTTAATCATAGTCATAATCAAAACCTTAAATTCCCCGTTTGTTCCATTCAGTTGGTTAAATTAATTCAGGAGTCTTTGTGATACGACTCTAATGTCGCTTTCATATATTACTCTTATAAGCTCGTTTTTGACCCGTGTACGACATCTAATCAAATTGGCATCGTTGCCGGAAACTCTCTATTAATTTTAGTCAATTTTAAAATTTTAGTTTATAGTGTTGTTAGCATTTTTTTATTTTTGTTTGTTAATTTTAAAATATTTGAATTATGAATTTATATTAATTTTAAATATATTAAAGTCAATCTTAACAATATGTTATTTATTTTTAAATATATTAGTTAATTATTTTATTATATTTATTTAATTAAATGTATTATATTTCATGTTTTACTAATATTTAAAATAATAATAATATTTAGATCAAATTTGTGCAAAGGAGTGTTTGTCTAGTTTTATCAAAAGAAAAATTACTAATATTAGTATTGTGACACTTTTTATTTTTAAGTGTCAATGAGAAAATTCTATAAATGTGAATGAGATATTTTTTTAAGCTCATTATCATTTGATTTATATAAAATTTGTGGTGTGGGAGAAATTAAATCTAATGAATCAGATTAAGTTAGTGAATTTTTGTATATTATATAAAGAGAAATGCTTATATATCATGATTAGCTAATGTAAATCTTGTCAAAAAAAAAGAAAAGAAAAAACTAATGTGAAAATTGCATAATGTTTTATTTGAGTTCTTTTAAACTTAAATATTTACTTTTTAATGTATATCATATTTAAAAGTGGATTTTGAATTATTTTTAGTGTCAAAATTTATATGTTTTTTCTGATATTGTGTAGATACTCCATATGAAGTTATTGAAGTCATTTTTCATGTTTGATTTATGTTTTGTAAATTTTTTATTTGTGTAAATATTGATGTAAATGGTAGTGATGCGGCCAAATTATTGTCTTTATCAATACTAGTATATAACCCGCGCGTTGCGCGGTAGTCCTGTAATATATTGTTGTCATTGTTTATGAAATTTTAAATTTTATGAAAAAAATTTATTATATTGTTTCGTTTGTGGAATGTTTTTCGAATGATTTTAATTATTATATGTAGTTTTATAAATACATATTTGAGAAAAAGTTTAATTTTAAGAATAATATAGATGATCAGTTGATTATATTTGTAGGATTTTATTATAATGAGTTTATTTGAATCAATATTATATACGAGTTTATTATAATATTTAAGAATATATTGAATTTTAAAGAGTAATAAAAAATATAATTTTAATAACATAAGAACTATCAAAATGTTATCAATTAGCTTATATCTTAAAAATTTAATGATTTTAATGAATGAATATTATATAAAACAACAATTAGATTAGTTGGTAATTTTTTTAGTGATTATCATTATTATGATTATTATCTATTACTATTATTTATTATTATTATTATTATATAAATATATTATAATATTTAAGAACTCCAAATTTTTGGTTTCTCTTTCTAAGATCCTTAATATTTAATGGACTAGATCTAAGAAAGAGAAACCAATCCAGTCCATTAAAATCAAATTTAATGGTCGTGATTCATTGTTCTCATTTCTCATAATAACCAAGTGTTCTCACTTGAGTCGTCCCCTATATATATATATATATATATATATATATATATATATATATATATATATATATATATATATATATATATATATATATGTATATATATGAGGAGGGTTATATTGACTCCAAGAGTAAGTGTTCAACACTTACTCCAAATCATAACCATTGATTATCATTAATCCAACGGTTTTAATTAAAGTTTTATATAAAAAAATATTTCCAAAAATAAATAGATTAAATGATCAATTAAAACCGTTAGATTAATGATAATCAATGGTTATGATTTGGAGTAAGTGTTGAACACTTACTCTTGGAGTCAATATAACCCTCCTCATATATATATATATATATATATATATATATATATATATATATATATATATATATATATATATATATATATATATATATATATATATATATATATATATATATATATATGAGAAACAAAATCTTAAATTTTAAGACTAAGAAATTAATTTGGAGTTCTTTACAAAACATTTAATATCATAACTAAAAATTTAGGCCAAATAAAGACAAATTAGAATATCATTCTTTTAGTAGAGATTATTGTGTCATAGTTCACTATCTATTAATAATTGAAACAAAAATATTGAATATTAAATAATAAATAAAAGAGTAAAAATAATAAAAATAACAAAACATAAAAATATTACAATCCATTTTCTTAAATTTCTTTACCAAAAATAATGTGATGCTTTAAAATGTATACCTACAAAATAAACATAACTAAAAATTAATCAATAATAATAAAATTAGGAATAAAATAAAATAAGAATAAATAAAAATAAAAATAAAACACAATATAATAAATTGAAAAAAAATTTATATAAATATTTTATGTTGTATTCATTTAATTTACCATAATATTTATAAAAATGCAAAATCTTCAAAATATGCCTAAAAACATAAATAACAAATACAAATATTAATAACTAAAATTAATAAACAATAATAAAATTAAGAATGGAAGGAAATAAAAAAATATGACACTAAAAAATAAAAAATATTGTTTACCATGATATTTACTAAAATGCTAAGTCTTCAAAGTACACCTTAAAAAACATAATCATCAAATAACAAACAACAATAACTATTAAAAAAAATAGCAAAGAACTTAAATTATGAAAAGAAATATGAGAGATTGAAGAAGTTTTATGAACAAATTTTATTTTATGTCTTCAAGATACACCTGAAAAAACATAATCATTCAATAGCAAACTTCAATAAATATTAGATGAAAATAACAAAGAACTAATTTATGAAGTGAAAATTGAAAGAGTGACAAAGTTTTGTGAACAAACCTTATTTCATGTCTTCAAAATACACCTAAAAAACATAATAACAAATAACAAAATTAATAAATATTAGAAGAAAATAAGAATGAATCAGTTTGCAAAATTACATACTAAGAAATTGTATGCTCCGAAGAATATTGATAGTGTGATTTGGATGCGTGCAAAAAACTTCTATTACAAAATGACATGTTAAGAAGAGTAAGGCAAGGTGAAATCTCTTGTGGCTAAACTATATGAAAATGAGATTCATGACTAAAGTTTAAGGTGGGATCCCTTGCTAAGTTACATGCATCATACATAAGTAAACGTGGCCACTAAAAATATGTCAAGAATGGAAGTTTGGTTTTATTTTAATTTAGTAAACAACATAAATTTATGTAGTGGGGTATTAGTTATTAATTATTAATTATGAAAAAAAAAACGTTTTTATTATTTGACAATTTAATTAATAAATTATTATTGTGACGTTTTGTTTTAAATTTAATTATTAATTATGAAAAAACCGGTTTCAATTATTTAGCAATTAAATAGTTAATTGTTATTGTGTTTAATGTGTTTTATTAGTGTCATTAATACTACTACTAATAATAATACAATAAATAATTAATAAATTGAAAATAGTAATTAAAATAATTATTTTTTATATGCAGAACTATTAGTTAGTAGGATGATTATCAAAAAATAATAATTTAATAATTAAAAGAGATAGTGGAATAAAGAAATTAGTTAGTGAAATAATTATTAAAGAAACACTAATAATTTAATAATTAAGAGATAATTTAATAATTGATATAGTGGAGTTTTAGTGGGTTTCAGGAACCATATTTTGTTTATAATTTAATTATTAATTATGAGAATAAAAATAGTTTCTATTATTTAAAAATTTAATTAATTAATTATTATTGTGACGCTTTGTTTTTAATTTAATTATTATTTATGAGAATAGAAACAATTTTTGTTATTTAGCAATTTAACTAATTAATTATTATATAATAATAAATAAAAACTGAAAATTCATTACAAAAATAGATAACTTCTCCCTATTATACATTTCAAATTTAAAAAATTATAAATAATAAATATCTACTTAATATAAATGTAAAGAAGTCATGATGGCAACCCTAGCCACATGTCTTCTCGGTAATAATCCTCACCACATGTCAATCGATAATAATTCTAAATAAAACTCTAATTATACAAACTATATATATTAAAATAAATAATAATAATATAATACTAAACTAAACCATCATTATTAATAATAATAATACTAAAAATAATAATATAATATCTAATTAATAAAAATATTAAAATAATAATAAGTAGATAATTGTCATTTGATAATAATTTTAAATACGAATCCTAATTATACAAACTCTATAATAATAAATAACAATATAATACTAAACTAAATCATCATGGTTAATAATAATAATAATAATAATAATAATAATAATAATAATTAATATCTATATCTTAAAATAATAATAATAATAACAATAATATAATATAATAACTAACTACCACAATTAATAATAATAAAAATAATAATAATAATAATAATAATAAAAAATAATATATTCAAATAACACTATTATATCTTATTATCCTAAATCTCATTTTTTTATACAAAAACAATTTTTAATTATCAAATAATAATAATAATAATAATAATAATAATAATAATAATAATAATACAAATTGTTTTAATTAACACTATTATATTCCACTAACATTATTATATCTTATAATCCTAATTCTCTTTTAGTTACTTTTTTTAATTATCCTCTTTTAATTATTCTTTTTAATATTAAAATTATATTTTTTTTACATTAACTTTGAATTACTTAGTTTTTCTAAAATATTATTTCAACATATCATTTTAATTTAATTATATAAAATATAAATATATTAAATTATTATAATAAAACATTTAATTTAATAATAAAACATAAATTTATTAAATTATTATAATAAAGTAGTTAAAAATTAATAACTAATCAATAATAGTAATAAGAATAATTTCTCCAAAATATAGGATATTAATTTCCACATATCATTTTAATTTAATTATAAAATATAAATATATTAAATTATTATAATAAAATAGTTATAAATTAAAACTATTAAAAAATATAAATATAATTAATTCTTCAAAGTAAAGGATATTAATTTCCACATATCATTTAATTTAATTATAAAATATAAACTTATTATAATTAATTTATGAATTGTTTGTAACATTTTTTAAAATGGATTTTTATAATGTTATATATTTTATGGTTCAATTTGTTTATTTTTGAAATTCAAAATAGATTCAAATAGATTCAATGATTATATTTTATTAATAACTATTTCTTTATACTTAGTATTTATTACAGATAAAATAAATCTTAAAAAATAATTACAATTTAATAAAATGTTATTTTATAGCAAAAATTTATTCAAAAATAAAAATAAAAATAAAAATATTTAATTCTTCAAAATAAATCATATTAGTTTCCACATATTTTTTTAATTTAATTATAAAATGTAAATATATTAAATTATTATAATAAAGTAGTTAAAAATTTTAACTATTCAAAAGTATAAATATAATTATTTCTTCAAAGTAAATGATATTATTACAAGTATTCAACAAAATATATTATAATTAATATTATTTGTTTCCTAAATATTTTATGTTTTTTTTTGTTACGTTTTTAAAGAAATAATTTCACTTTAATAAATTTTTATTTTATAGAAAATATTTATTCAGTAACAATAATAACTAATTCCTTAAAATAAAGGATTTTAATTTCCACATTTTAATTTAATTTTAAAATATCAATATATAAAATTATTATAATGAAGTAGTTAAAAATTATAACTATTAAAAAATATGAAGATAATTATTTATTCAAAGTAAAAGATATTAATTTTAACTATTAAAAAATATATACTATAACTAATATTAATTGTTTCCTAAATATTTTATGTTTAGATTTATGATTTTTTTGTTACGTTTTTAAATTGAATTTTACAATGTTATATATTTTATGGTTAAATTTTTTTATTTTTAAAATTCAAAATAGATTGAATGATTATATTTTATTAATAACTATTTCTCTATACATAATTATTTACTACAAATTTAAAAAATCATAAAAAATAATTACACTTTATAGAAAATTATAATTCATAATAATTATTATTCTTATTGCAGTTACTAAACATTAAATAATTAATAATTATTATAATATTTCATAATGGTTATATTATATTATACTAAAAATAATTATTAGAATATTTCGGTGACTATTATAATATTAATTACTCTTATTGTAGTTACAAAACGTTATAGTTTTTAATGACTGTTTTTAATGACTAAAATTATGGTTACACTTTCTAATCAGATTTATTATCCTATTAATAGGTAAAATCACATATATAAATACATAATTTGTTGTATGGATTTTGTAGAGTTATTGTACACAATTTGATTTGATTGTAAGTCTTCATATTTGCATATTTGGCTTGCCTCTTAACATCTCATATATGATACGTATATACTTTTTTAATTTTATATTACTCCTCTTATATGCTAGATATTTTTTGATTTTGTATTGTAATTTTTATTTCAATTTTTATTTTATAACGCATGTTTAAAATAATACTTAACTTATTTTTGTTCACTACGACGATGATTAAATTCAGCAGTCCAAGATTAGGTGTTGGTTGGGGTCTTCTTCAACAATCAAATATTTGATTAATAAATATCAAGAAGTCTAAATTACTAATTTGTATCAAGAAGTGTCCAACTAATCTTTTACTTTTGCTCTCTAAAGTATTAGGGGTTAACACCTCTAAAGTTATTTGTGTTTAATTTTCTCTTTGAACAGGTATCTATGAATGTTAATTATATTGATTTTCACTCTAACTTATAATTTGTAAAATTTTACAAAAATTTATTATTATTACTATTATTATTATTATTATTATTATTAATATTATTATTATATTATTGGTTGACGTGTCATTTGGAGCCCTCTCTCACGTCACACCTCTATATGTTTCTCTCTCATTGTTTTTTTCTCTCATTCATATTACTTTATTTTTAGTTGAGTTTATCTCCCTTCACACATCCATATAAAATGAGATGATGAATTATATTAATTTTTCTTATTAACAACATTATTATTATTATTATTATTATTATTATTATTTTTGTTTTAAAAGAAAATATCAATCAATTTATTTACAATAATTAAATTAAATATCACACATCTGAATTAAATGTCACATTCTTTTTGTTTTATATTATTGATTTATTTAATAATCATTCTTATCGTTTTGGTTTCCACAATGACATAAAACTATTTTTAAAATTCCTTTTAACCTTCCTATTTCAATAAAATTAATGATCATATATTTTTATTATTATAACACCTTTTGAACACATAGCTATACATTAGTTGTTGATTTTGCAACAAATATAAAGAAAATTAAAAAATACATATCTTAATATGTATTTTACAAAATTAAGATTAAAAAATAAGCCAATTTTTTTTGTTTATTTTATTTTGGATTAAATTATTGGAACAATGTTTAGAAACAAATTGAATAGTACAAAAATTAAACATTACCATAAAAATAAATTTTATTTACAAGAAAATTAAATATACGTATGATACTTACAAATAAATGGTTTAAAATATGTTTATGATAGTTTTTTTCTTTTCTTTTATCATTATTTTCTTTTTTGGGTATGGTAATTTTTTACCATTAATAAATTGAAGGTTGGCCACTATTAGACGAGTTACTGGAAATTTAAGGTCAATTCTAATTATTATTTTATTATTATATGAAGGTTTGATCCTATATGATAACGTTAGTATGATTTTTTTTAACTATCTAAAAATTATTCCATTTGAATTTATTTGGACTTGACATTGATAATTTTACGTAATTGTTAGGTTCCTTAAATTATACAAGTATACATTAATATACATTTATATGTATTATGAATTTCATGATTAATTAAAAATAATATACACAAATGATAAAATTATTCACGTAAATATGATATATCTTTCAAATTTAAAGAATATAACTAAAATAATAAAATAAAATTATAATATAAATTAATAAAGATATTTATATTATAAAACATATTTTATATTAAATATAATTTTAAAATACATTTAATTATAAGATTATATATAATTAAATTTGCAAAAATATATTTTTCAAAATAATATTTGAGGCAATGATTATAATCAAACCCATGCAACGTGCGGGTTTTTATATAATTCACATTTAAACAATTAATCTTGAGGGTGACAATGTATCAATCATTAAAGATCCAAAATTTCCATGCTTGAAAACTAAAGTATCTGAATGATTCAATGTCTTTTTAATTTAATGTGTTTTACTTTTTTTTTAATATATGTAATAATAACGCCCAAATATGATAGATTTGTCCATCACATAACTTTTATTAATTAATAATAAAAATTAGCACGAATTTTTCTTTATTTCAATTTATCACCAATGATAAAATAAAATTAATCACAATTATTTGGATTTTCTTTATAAATTAATAAAATAGAAACTCAAATAAAATCTTTTAGATTTTTAAAATGTAAATAATTTAAATAATAATAATAATAATAATAATAATAATAATAATAATGGGAAATATTGACACAATCATAGTACCTATAGAGAAATATTGACCTGTCTTTAGGTTTGTGTAATGTAACACAGTTAATAATTACAAAAAATGGGAAAATACGCGGTTGAAGCAAAGGTTATTTTGGGAAGCAATATTGGTAAAAAAAATTATATCGCAAGTTTATCATTGACGCCTTCTAATAAAAGAATCCCTTTCTAACGGCACCAATTTTCTTTAGCTGTTTTATTTGCAATGACTTATCAAGGGTTACTTCAAAAAAAATTGAAGATATTAGGGACTAATGATGAATGTGAAGTTATAGATACAACATCAAATGTAGTTTACAAAGAAATATTTAATAATATTATTTAGTTACTTAATTTTTATTTCTTCAAATTTATACATTTTAAATTATCATACAATTTTATTTTTTAATTTATTAACTTTCACATTAAATAATTAAAAGTATAATTGCAAATATAGACTATATGACCTACAAAATAATTTTATATGCAAATAACAAATAAATATCAATTATTATAAAAAAATTTCTAATATACCCGTGCGAAGCACGGGTCGGTCGGTAATCTAGTTTTAATATAAATGAAGAAGATTGCTTTATAGATAAAGTTAAAAAATATTTTTATTTTATGTTATTAAAATATTAAAAGAAAATGCTTATAAACTTAAAACTATCATATCAATTAATTTTTATTTTTATAATATTTTATCTACTTCTTTTCTTTATCACATAATTTTTAGTTTCGTAAAAATATTTTTATTTTATATTATTAAATTATTAAAATGAAATGCTTATGAACATTAGACTATTCTATTACTTTATCTTTATAAAGTTTTATGTACTTCAATTCTTTAACATCTATTTTTTAATTTGGATTTTTTTTTTAGTAATTATCAACATGATTTGGGAAACTTTAAATGTTAGATATAAAAATCATTTTGACAAATATAAAATAAAAAATAATATAATAATTATATTGTTTATAAAAAAAGGTTTAATGGATATGTACTGACAGTGTAAAATAGTTTTACACTGTCATCCAATAGAAAATCACAAATTTGTCATGTCATTAAAAGTTTTTAAAAATAAAAGAGGGCTTTAATTGGATACATGGTTGTGATTTGTTGACAGTGTAAAACTATTTTACACTGTCAGTGCATCACCCATTTTCTCTAAAAAAAATTAATGTCACTTTTTATTAAAAATTAATTGTAAAGAATTAATGTTTAAAAAATGAAGAGATATATTTTTTAGTTTAGGAGATTTTTTATATAATAATTAAATTTATATAATTTGGAATGCTTTGAGAAAATGACACATCATCTTAAGTGTTTTGAGAGGATGACACATCATGTTGAAGCTAGGGTTTTGTCCAAGGTTGTCATCATGACAACCTTACATTTATATTAAGTAGATTAGAAATGGTATTAAAAATGGAATTGACTCATTTATTGACTTAATCAGTATTTAAAAAACTAAATAATATGTGTGAAAATGTTATTAAAAGTTGAATCCTTTATTAGCTTAATCAGTATTAAAAAAAGGGTCATGCTAGTGCCCCAGGGGCAATGGTTAAGCATTCTTAATAAAGAAAATATGTATATTCAATGCATTGAATATACACAATATTTTTCAAAAAAGTTAATTATCTATGTTTTATTACATATATTTTTTAGGTAAAAAAACTTATTTTTTTACTTTATTAAACAATGTTCAACTTACCTTTTTAATCTTTTAATCAGTGCCCCTGGGGCACTCGTTAAACCGGCCCATTTATTAGCTTAATCAATATAAAAAAAATTAAATTATGTAAATGGTATTAAAAGTTGAACCGGCCTATTTGTTGACTAAGTGTTAAAGAAAAATATAATTTCAATTTTATTTTGTAAATGAGCTTCAAATTTAAACTAGCCCAAGAGTGGTTCAATCCGAAGAAAAACCGCTCTTTTAATCGAACCTAGTTGAATCGAACTCGAAAAACCGATGATAAAATTGGCTGGAAATAGGGTATGTGTTCCTCACCCGTAGGTTGGCTTGGTTGCAGTGTTTGGGCTCGAATCCAAACCGGTCTGAACCAATGCCCACCCCTAGTATTTTTTTTTTCTTGGAGAAATAAGGAATTTTATTAAGCCGAAAACATATTACAGCCACGCGATCCCACAGGATCCAGCTATCCACCCTAGGCTAAGAAACTAAGGCATCATAATTTTACTAATATGTTTCCTCAATTTGAGGCCTCAACCAAATGCGATAAACTATGCTATTTATAATTCTACTGTCAACTAACGATTTATCCGTTTGTTTCCCAAAACAGATTTCATTCCGAAATCTCCATGCTTCGTAGATTGTTTTCGCAAAAGCACATTTCAGAATGGCAGCTTTCCATCCTTTCCCTCTGCTCTGCGTGATCGTCCATTTAAGCTCTTCAGACCAATGCCCACCCCTAGTATTACTAAAGTATATAATAGATAAATGTATTTGAAAAATTTAGTAAAGAATAAATTGAGTTTCTACTCTTTTATTTATATATTATTAATTCAAAAATCATGACTAATCAAATAAATTATTAACCTTTTTTAATATTGTATTAGCTTGTGTGACAAAGAAGGAAGCTATTTTAAAAAAGAGACAATCACAAACATTAAATTTTTACAGGCTTTTTATTAAAAAAAATTATTCTTACTTTAAAAAGGTTGGACACTGCACAAAAATTTGTACATGTACATGAAAACTAGGAATAGTTAAGAAGTTTCAATTGATTTAAAGAATGGTGAATAAGATAAAAAGAATGTATTGTACGTGAAAATAAGATTTTGGAAAGACAATTTCTAGATTTTTATTCTTTCCTCGTTGCAAAAGGTATTGTATAGCAATTTATAGAATTGAGAATTGAGAAAATATCCTTAGAAAACAGATAATAAATTCTTCTTTGTATTAAAGAGTTTTGTGTGAATGAGTTATGTTTTTGATGCACATTGTGTTTGTCTTGGATACTAGTTTTTAGGGAATGGTTGTATTGTGTGAATCACAATTTTATTGTTGCTTTATTACTTTTGCATTGATATTAACTTCGTATTTGAGGATTTGTGTAGTTATATTGAAGTATGAGTAAAGAGGATTAGTATCATAGAATTTTAATGTTGGGTACATGCTTTCTCAGGTTGAAATTTAATTCTTAGGAATGGTCGTAGTAGGTTTAAGATATTGTTTCTTTATTCGGTTTTATTATTAGAAATATTTTTTTTATTTGCAGATTTTCATGCTAAAATATATCCATATATGTGCAAAAATATATTTGCTGCTAATTTAACTAATAAAACATAATTTTCCGCTGAAACAAAATTGAAAGAAATTTTAGTAGAAAAACCATGTGGACTTTGAAAAATATTGTTCAAGTGTTTTCACGAATTTTACTACCCGCAAAAATATTTCAATGTCATGCATAAGGTTTCTTTTACATAATTAACGTCTTGTTTTAAACCTGAAAATGTGTTGGGTGGTACTACATTTATTCATCAACAATTGTTGTATGTGCTTTTTACCAACCAAGTAAAAAAACAGAAACCAACAACATCACCTTTGCATTGATCTATGTCTCAGAAAGTACTCAAATATAATTAATTGAAATGATTACAATTGTCGTTTCCTTTTGAAATCTAGCATGTTGAAGAAAAATGTTAGCTACCACAGATTTACAATATATCTACTAATATTTTTGTGTGTAATCTTCCAACACATATAATATCAAAAATACACAAGATGTACGTCTCCGTTAAAAACTTATTGTACACACTTGCAGTAGTCATGTCCCATAGTCAAGATGTCTTTTGTCTGACTTTATATATTTAGATTTTGTCGGAAATAATTTGTTCTCACTGCTTTATGTAGACAATTGACTTGTTAATATTTTCTCAATTTCAAATCTTTGTTGTCGCATATTCAAATAAAATTGATTTTCACATATATCATCAGCAGAGGATGACTGTTCGGTGATGACATCGGTAGAAATCTTCTAGTGTAATGGAGATTGTTTTTCAATTATTGATTTGGAGGAATTTCATAAACAGATCCACAATATTAAGATTACTCTCTTTAAAATATGTTCAGGATCTCGAAAAAGTTTATACGAATCAACACTTCGA
Source organism: Vicia villosa (assembly GCF_029867415.1). Lineage (NCBI taxonomy): Eukaryota > Viridiplantae > Streptophyta > Magnoliopsida > Fabales > Fabaceae > Vicia > Vicia villosa. The sequence continues at coordinate 149,962,766 of NC_081180.1, forward strand.
CGTGAAGATGTGGTGTAGAAGTGTCGAGTACTCGAGTTCAACGCATGCATCATATGCTTCGTATTTGTAAAACTTAGCACCCAAAAATATTTTTTCCACTTGGCTCTTTATTTTCCTTTTAAGGGAAACTACAAATGCTCTGACTTCCCTATTGTTAAAAGGGTATGTGGGCACAAGATGCGATGTCTTGCCGAACACACTTTTAAAATTTCTTTTCTCACCATCCCATTCTATTTAAACAAAACACATAAACAATAATGAATATATATTTTCAAAGAAGTTCATACGGAGTACCGAGATGTGAGGGGAACTAATATCTTCCCCTTGCATAACCAACCCCAGAAACCTAGGATCTCTGTTTATTTTATTAGTTTTGATTTTAAAAATTTTTTTGGGTTTTATTTCGCCTTTTTTCTCATTTCCTTTGGAAACAATAAAGCGTGGTGGCGACTTTCACTAAAATACGAGTTGTGTCAATCCAATGGCATAAGTCTCAATTTTTCACCGCTACATGTTCCTTTTGAGAAGTGGGTTGGAGATAAGCAAAGTGTGATTTATCTTACGGTATTTGGTTTTGTATGTTATAAACATGTTCCAGATGCTAAGAGAAAGAAGCAGGATGATAGAAGTAAAGTAATGTTACGGGTAGGGTACCAAAATATAACTTTATTGTTCAATCTTAAGAAGGTGGAATTCCACGGAGATGTCATAGTTAAAAAGTTAGAAACCTGGGATTGGAATACGTCTAATTTTGCCTCTGGTGTTAGAGGTTCTTCTGAAGGAAATTTAGAAGTTGTTTTTGAAGATTAGTTAGAATTAGAAGATGATTCTAATTCTGAAGCTGAAATCGAGTCTGAGTCTGAAGGAGAATCCGAGTATAAAGACAATTCAAAAGGAGACTATAGAAGTGATCTAGACTCTGAAGGTGATCCAGAATCTGAAGGTTGTCCAGACTCTGGGAGTCAAACTTCTAAAGGTGGTAATTCTAAAGATGGTATTTTTGAAGGAGGTCGAGAAGCTGACACTGTTCCACGTTCTGAAGAAGAGTCAAAACAAGTTCAGAGACCATAGAGAATGAGACATATACACAAAAGGTTTGCAGAGTTAGACATGTTACGCGATACTGAGATAGACTCTGAAGCTATACATGAAACAATCATGTTAGTGATTGCTATAGCTACTAATAAAAATTGGTCTATAATACATTTGGATGTTAAATCTGCATTTTTGAACGGTCCTTTACAAGAAGAAGTATATGTGTCACAACCTCACAAATTTATGAAAAAGAATCAAGAAGTGATGGTGTACAAGTTGCATAAACTTTGTATTGATTGAAGCAAGTGACCAGAGCTTGGAATTTGAAAATTGATTCGTTTTTCAAGATGCAGGAGTTTCAAAAATGTGAGATGGAATATGGTGTTTATGTTCAACATACTTGTGGAGGCAATATGATTTAGACTGTTTCTTTATGTTGATGACATATTGTTGACAGGGAGTTATTCTGATGAGATAGTCAAGTTCAAGAAGGTGTTGATGAATGAATTTGAGATGACCGATCTGGGAAATATAGTATATTTTCTAGGGATGGAGATTTAGTATTGTGAGAAGGGTATCATTTTGCATTAGCTGAAGTATGAACTTGAACGTTTGAAGAAATTCGAGCTGACAAATTGCAAGTTTGCAGTCACACATGCTGAGACGAATCACAAGCCGAATTCTGATTCTGAGGGTGATGATGTAGATGCTACTACTTTCAAATAGTTGGTAGGCTCGCTGAGATATCTCTGTACTACCATACATGCCATCTGTTACATATCTAGTATGGTGAGTAGGTTTATGAAAACCAAAGTGGTCATATTACCAAGCTGCTGTTAGGATCTTGAGGTATATTAAGGGGAATCTAAAGTTTGGAGTTGTTTTCCCTTCTGAAGCTGAATTTGATTCAGAACTAATGTGCTACTTAGATTTTGATTGGTATGGTGATAGAAATGATAGAAGAAGTACTTTTGGATATTTGTTCAAATATTTGGAAAGTTTCATTTCTTATTGCTCCAAGAAGCAACCAGTGGTTGCATTGTCATCTTGTGAAGCTGGATACATTACATGTGCTTTGTGTGCATGTCAAGATGTGTGGATGTTGAATTTTTTGCAGGATTTGAAGATCAAGGTGAAAAAGCCTGTGAAGTTGATGATTGACAACAAATCAGCTACAAGTCTTGCTAAGAACCCGATGCTGCATGGGAGAAGCGGACATATTGATACGAAGTTTCACTATCTGAGGAATCAAGCTCAGAATGAAGTGCTAGAAGTTGTGCTTGTAGCACCCAGAAGCAACTTACAAATGTTTTGACGAAATCTGTAAAGACTGAGCATTTCATCAATTTAAGGAACAAAATTGGTGTTGTTTATTTTGACTATGAATGTGAATTGAGAGATGTTGTTGAAATGTAACGGCACATTCAGTATTTGCTATTAGTTTGATGTGGGTCTTGAGTTTGGCTTTAGCTAGTTGGCCCAATATAGGTTTAATATATATTGCAATTTTGTTTTGTAAAGAGTAGAGTGTGTCAAATCATTCCTATAATCATTTTAATTTGAGTAAAAGTTTGTTACAACTTTCTCTGTCTTTCTTCCATTTTTATGTTGTTCATCTTGTTCTGCTATGCACCAACAAAAATATCTGTATCTAACAAAGGTTGGCTGGCTTGCATAATCATATCAGGAGTTTCCATAAGTGAAAGTCTTGACATACTTCAACCTCCCTATTTGACACCTGAGATGATTTTAGAGGTGAGAGTTCAAGAGTTTATGATTAACAACAATATTTAATTATGTTTCTTCTATAAATAATGAAAATGAAAAGTTATTTTCAAGGTGATAAATTTTAGCATCTGTATTTTGTTACTATATTATGTTTATGTAACGCATCATTTAAGATAGAAAAGGGGTTCACCTTGCTAAAAGAATACCTTGACAAAGACACTTTGCAGATGAATAAATGACTTGTATCCTTCTTTTAGGAACGATTTGGATGAAGTAGATACACATCACACACATGGTCACATGCTTAAAGAGAAATACCTGATATATTACTTATCTTGACATTTTAAGTTCTGACAAAACAATGGTACATTGATGTTTTGGCACGAAGTCAAATCAATGCCTTTCACATTGAACTGGCTGGTGGTGGATCATATGAAGATCTTCTTTCCTCGGCATTTGCATCCGTAGAAGCTGAAATTGTTGTTAGAAATGTTGTCTATATACTTCCTTCCTTCTATAATCATGATTGTTGTCAATACAATTTTATTTTAGTTTTTATTAAAGCAAATAGAAGAAGAGGTGGTGCACACGTCAGCTGCATGAACACAATATGATTGCATGGACTTTGTTACACCCAATGATTGTCTCAAGTTAGTTAGTTAGGTTTGTGTAACTGTATTGTAGTCACTATATGAACGACTTGTAACTAACTTTTCAATCTAATCAATGCAATCGGTTTCTATTGTTCATCTTCTTCTTCTTCTTTGTTTCTCCATCAATGGAGGTTCATGATTGTTTAGATGGTATCAGAGCAGGTTCGACCTGCTCCGTTTCCGTTGTGCTCTGATTATTGTAGCATTGATTCTTTTCTTTTGTACTCTTTTGTTCAGTCTTCTTGAATCAGTTTGTTTTTCGTTTTGTGCACCGATGACGAGAAACTACGGTAACAATGATCAAACACAGGATCAGCTTGATCCTTACTATGTTCTCCGTCGGAGAATTCGTCAACGATATGCGTTACACCGGCGTTATCCGGTGACAATTATCATGCTTGGTCGATGAAGATGAGGCGTGCCCTAGCAATGAAGAACAAATTTCAATTTATTGATGGATCTATTGAGATTCCTGAGGAAGGTGATTTGAATTACATAGCTTGGCAAAGATGCAATAATATTGTTCATACATGGATTATTAACTCGATAATTCCATCAATTGCACAAAGTGTTGTGTTCATTGATAATGCAGTGGATATGTGGAATGATCTCAAGGATCGATTTATGCGACGAGATAGAATTTGTGTTGCACAGTTGCACCAAGAAATTTCAAATCTGAAACAAGGAAATAAGAAGGTTTCAGATTATTTCACGGTATTGAGGAGCTTGTGGGAAGAATTGGATCAGTACAGGCTTATGCCAAGTTGTACATGTCACATAGCATGTGCTTGCTTAGCCATGAGAAATAGCAGAAGCTTTAGAGCTGAAGATAGGATAATCCAATTCTTGATAGGTTTGAATGAAGAATTTCATGGAGTTGTGTCACAAGTGTTGCTTATGGATCCCCTACCACAAATCAATAGAGTGATTTCTATGGTGATGCCGCAAGAGAGGAAGATAAGTGGAACTTTGTTCACAAGTAACAACACTGCTGATGAGGGAGCATGTATGGTTAATGCTGTTGATGGATCAAAAAAACCGTATGGTAGAGGAATAGGAAATGGTAATTCCTATGCAGGTAGAGGAAGAGGAAACTTGAAGGTTTGTACCCATTGTGGTAAAACTGGACACATTATTGATAATTGTTACAGAAAGCATGGATATCCTCCTAATTTTGGAAATGAGAATTCATATGCAAATCAAGTGGAGGTGGATGAATCTGAAAAATCTGTTACAGCATCAACCAGTGACAGTGGAGGTGGAAACATGTCTCTTACTAGGGAGTGTAATACGGTGAACTGACTTTTTATCGATCGAAATGTCGCGGTTAAGCAAGAGTCGCCACCGACTTTTATTTTATCCAAACAAATTCAGAAAGGCAAAAAGAAACAGAAAAAAAACCTTTTTAAGAAAATCTGAGTTCGGGGGGTAATTTATGCAAAGGGAAGGTGTAAGGCACCCTTTGGATCCATGGTTTTCCATGGGCTCTTAATTGCTTTGCTTGCTCGTTTGTTTAGAAAATGTAGATGAAAGAGATAGGGACGCGTTGCCCTTTTGAAAAATCATGAGAAAGAATATAATGAAAGTTTGAGCATTGCAAGGCAATTAGGGGCAATTACCTTAAACTCAGATGATAAGTCTCTTTTTAGCCTTTCAGAATGAAAGGGTCTATCCTTGCCATAAGAGGGCAGGAAGCCTTTCGTTTGGAGGTTGAAGGGTCGTCGAAGCATCATTTGCCATAAGACTGTCCCATGCCATAGGAGGACAGGTAGTCTAAGGTAAGGATCAGAATAAGCCTTATTCGTAGGCAGCCAGAAGATACCTCAGCCTTTTTCCGTAGGCAACTTCCGAGGGTCAAGGTCATATTTGTGTATCGAAGGCAGCATCATTTAGGGTCGCATGACCTTTAGTTATCGAGGCAGCATGGCTGAGGTATCCTCATATTCGAGGGACATGGCTTATTCTGCAAAAAACACAAAGGCAACAGGCAACAGGCAACAAGGCAACAGAGAGGTTACCCCAAAAGCGTGCGTGTGTGCAACAATCACGTGATTATATTCAGAAAATTATCTTATAATTAATTATCTACATTGATTTAAGGCTTGCACTCCCTAAGATTACTAACCACGCAATAATATAAAGCAATAAAGGGGCGGGAAATTGTAACCAGCGGATCCCTTATCAGGGTTTGACACAAGTAATAATAATAAGAGGCATAAAATAAAATGAGGTTTAGGGTTACCAACAACGTAGCTTTGGCAATGGATAAACCCTGAAAAGGAAAAAGACAAGACAGAAAACATATAGTGAGTGCATTATCAAATTCGAGGACAAACCTCATTAACTACAAAAGAAAATAGGATAATAAATTAAAAATAGAATAGGGAGAAGGTACTTAGCTTTTGATCTGACATGGCGCGTAGTCGGACGAACCATGATGATAACCCTGAAAAAACTTTGGTTCATTGTGGCAGCCTTTAAGGGTGCATGGTAAGCCGTCAGCTTTGTGTGCGTTAGATCTGGATGGTAGGAGATCTTGTGGCGAGAGAGTGAGGATGAATTTGCGACTATCCACAAGAATAGCTAAACAGCTCGAATGTACTCGCTCGAATGTTCCTCGCAATAAAATAAGAGAATAGTAGCAAAATAACAATGCGTAAAAAATATGAACGTCAACAATTAATTAGAGAAAATCTAGAAATAAATAGGTTCCTCTTTTAAAAGAAATTAAGATTAAAACAAGTTATATATTTTTGGTATTTTTAATGTTAAACACTAAATAAACTAATAAATCTAATATCCTAACATTATATATATTTTGGTTTTTTTTTTTAATCATAAGTTAGAAATCAAAAAATGAATAGAAAAAGAACTAGGATAAAAGGATCAAATAAATTAGTGAAAATATAAACATGGGGTATATAGAGTAAGTAAGTTAGTAGAGGTGATTCATGGCCTAAACCAAGTATAAATCTTAATTTCAATTAACAATTAAATTACCATAACTAGTTGAAACAATATAGATAAAATATAAAGCAAAAATTGATGAAAAGAAATATAGTAGAAATAAAAGTGGCGGACCACTCTTTGAGAGAGATATTTGACTAATTCAACATAACATCTTAACCAATGACAGGCCGACACATGGCAATAAATAACAATAAAAAAAACAAGAAAAGGAAGTACCAACACACAATGCCCATACGCATCAATGAGAGAGAGCAAAATAGATCTGTGAAAACAACTGGTTCCATTGCCGTCTTTGTTCACCATTATTGCCCTTTGCTCTAAACTTCATAAACCAAATGCTAGAACTCCTAACACCAAACTACTCAGAATAGCCTCACAGACATGATTCCTCCATCAATTTTACCAAACAATCATCAATAACAATCAATCGAAACAAACAGGACCAAAAAAACTAGACTAATAAAATCAATAGCATTCGGTGAAAATATCAAGAATCAGACAACCGTAATCTCATCAACACAAACAAGCATATAAAGAAGGAAAACGAGTTTGAAACCTTAACCGAGTATGACGAATTGCGGCCATCGGTGAATTCTTCTACTCTTCTTCTCGGGTTACAACTTTTGCGCTCTGTATTAATGATGCGTAGCTTCGCTTCGACTGCTTCAGGATTGTTGGCTTGTGCGTCTTGTTGCAATGTCGTGATGTGCGATTCGGATCTGATGTTCGAAACTGCCAAAGCCCAACGATGACGATTTCACGATGATGCGTGCTGCTGTTGTTTGTTGTGTTCAATCTGCAAGTGTTGCTCATGAATTTCTCAATGAGAAGCTGAAGCGTGATTGAAGATGATGATGTTGAGAGCACATCGGTGACGCTATGGTGGATCGGGCTGCGTTCATGGGGCAATGTTTCGTTCCGAAGCTGCTTTCATTCTTCTTTTTCGTGAAATAGGCTCTATGGAATGGCGAGAATTGGTTTCTGAAAAAGATCCAAAGAATAGTGTATGTGTCGTGGCTTTATGTGTGGAATAAGGGTTCACGGTTATGGTTACATGAGAACTGAAAAAAATAGGGTTCAATTGTTGGTATCAGCCCTCCCCCCCTAAGGGTTTTCCTCGTTAGTTTATATATGCAAGAAAGTTAGGTTAATGGAATGTAAAATATGGACCCTAATTTAAATAATTGAAAGCCCAAGAAAAACAAATAAAATAAATAAATATTAAAATAAAGATATTTAAAATTTAAACAATAAAAAAAAGTCTAAAAGTAAAGTAAATAAGAGAGAAAAAAAAAAAAATTAGTAAGTGGGATTTGAACCTGAGACCTCTTAGGTGTAAGCCTTATACCTTTTTACCCGTCATGCCGGCTTATTTATTCGAAACCTAATGGCATTTGCAAATATATGGATATCATGCAAATATTGGCCATTTAAAAGATAAGAATAGTTTTAGAGTAAACCGTCATATATTTTAAATAAGCCAAATTAATTAACGTCAAGGTGTCAGTAATACTAGACCAAGACTTTCGTAAAGACCAAGCTTAAAATAAAGCAGGCAAATTTTGGGGTATGACAGTTGCCCCTGTTCAATCTTCTTAAACCTGAAGATGTAGAGTGGTTTGTAGGCCAGTCGGTATCTGAAGGTGGAAGATGATTGAACACTAGAATACCGAGAAATTTGCCCTAGCTGAAGTAGGGACTTTTTGTCGGAGATGGGCTTGTAGATGCCATCTGATAGTTGTTGGAGTATGGATTGTTGCGAAATTTCTGCTTTTGTTGTCTTCTTTTTTTTTTTAATGTTGAGGAACCGTCAAAGGTATCGACTCAAACCTGTGTTGGGTTATTTAAGGAACCGTCAAAGGTATCGACTTAAATTTGAAGCATATTGTTGAGGCACCGTCAAAGGTATCGACTCAGATATGCAGACATATTGTATAAGGAACCGTCAAAGGTGTCGACTTATATCTGAAATGTGTTGTTAAGGAACCGTCAAAGGTGTCGACTTAACTCTTGATGTGGGTTGTTAAGGAACCGTCAAAGGTATCGACTTAACTCTGAAGCATATCATTGAGGCACCGTCAAAGGTATCGACTCAGATATGTAGATAGATTGTATAAGGAACCGTCAAAGGTGTCGACTTATATCTGAAATGTGTTGTTAAGGAACCGTCAAAGGTGTCGACTTAACTCTTGATGTATTAAGGAACCGTCAAAGGTGTCGACTTAATAATTGAGAATAGATTGTTAAGGAACCGTCAAAGGTGTCGACTTAACTCTTGCAGATAGAGATATTAATATCCTGAAAAATAGAGGTTAGTTTTCTTATGTCATGATGCATGCGTTTATGTGATGAGTATCTCAAAATAAATGAGAAACTTCATATGTTATGGATTTGTTATGCAGTGATGTATGCGATGTATGTTTGTGTCATGTGGTATGCGAATATGATTTATGTTATCTTCGTCGAGAAAATAAATCTCTATGTCTTTGTGATTTTGACGTCTGGTCTTGTCTTGAAGATGTTTAGCTGGGGATTTATGACTTCTGCTTGGGGATGAATAGTAATTTGATGGATCCTGACTGGGGATGAAAGATATTAGTAAGCCATGTTGGAGAAGAACAAAGTGTCGGTGGTGTTGAAGATGTCAACTCTGTTGGGGATGTGATTTTATGAAATCAGCTTTGTGGGAAGACGCGGATGTCTTGAATGTTGCCCCTAGTATTATAATACCTGTCGTTCCTGGACTTTAATTAGGGCACGCCACTGAATGTTGATCAAGATGTCAAGCTGGACTTGTATAGATTTGCCCCGGTTAGTAGGAACTTTGGAAAGATTCGTCTCGCGAGGACTTTATGAGATATGAACCATGGGCGACATGCCCCTTAGTAACCATTGGTCCAGGACAATGCCCCTTATTGATTGGAAATAGCTTAAGATTTATTTGGATGCATGCCCCTTGTATATGTAGGAGACGTTGCCTATCGGGATAACTTTCTAGTCATTAGTTGTACCCTGTGCAAGTTCTTTCTGATGCTAACATTTGAAATTATGTAGCAGAATATGTTTAATAACGAATTCATGAGATGCAATGCATACGTTTGTCTTGAGTTTTTTTGAAAAACATTAAAACCAAAGATATAAACGTGTGATGTTTGTAAAAAAACATGATATTTGTAAGAACATGATATTTGTGACAACGTGATGTTTGTAGAAACGTGATATCAACTCGGCATTTTTGGTAAACCTTAAGGAGTCAGGATACCTTTTTGGTGACAGTATGCTTTCGAACTAACCATGCTTCAATTAGGACTTTCAAGGGTTGTAACGTGGCTTGGTTCACGGTTTAAGAAACAAAGGATAAAGGCTCAAAATTTGATTGTACCCACCCCTCTTCGTGATGATCTTCAGTCCTAAGCTCAGTTAATTTAACTTATGCATTCAGATTCCAAGAGACTTTTGGATTTGCACCTTTGATAATGATGATGGTTCACAAGCAAAGAGAACTTTTGAGATGGCAGTCACTTCCTCCTTTTGGTAGTCACAACATTGTGTTGTTCAGGAATTTATTGACTTCTCTTTTTTTTTTTCATCTTTTTGATATCCCTAACTTTTGCCTGAACTGTCTATTTTGAGCTTACAGTCAGCGGGATGCCTTGATTTTTGCCTAAGTCACCTTTTTGATTTTTGACTTAGCAGGCTTTTCTTTGTATATGTGTTTTTTCATTCATTTTTTTCCTTTTGAAAGATATTGACTGCGTTGCTTAATGATTGATGAACCATCATTGTCTTTTCATTGACATCTCCAACACTCCTTTGATGTGTGCGGATGAATGCTTGTGATTGAAATCCTTGTTGAAAGGTGTACTGAGTGATTCTCTTAAAATAGAATGCACAGCCAAATTAAACTGAGAACTACCCTGCCCCAGGTTATGATCAAGGGTTTTAATACAAAAAAAAGAAACTTCTACTTCTTAGGCTCAAAGGGGGTTGACGAGGGATTAACATCCTTATATCTCCGCTGTTTAGGAATTGAAACAATGCCTGTACATCGTCAGCATAGTCCGCTCGAAAGCATACTGTATGAGGTTGCGGTATCGTTTTCGTCATCCTCCCTCAGAAGGCTTACAGCTTAGCAGGAGTTGAATAAACACAAAACATATGCAAAGTAAATACGTGATTCGAAATGAATGATAACGAAATAATGTATTCAAGACAAACATATGCAATGCACTGATGATAATTATTAAAATAGATAATGTCTATCATAAGTCGAATGTTTAAACAAACAAAATAGAAATTGCAAACAAAAGTAAATCTAATGATCTAAAAAGTTCATCCTTCTAGCCATCCATAGTATTAGCAATCTTGTTGTGATTAGGCATGGGAGCAGTGATCACATTAGGAGTTGCAGGATGGTCGAATTCGATTTCACCAGCGTCGATCATATCTTGGATCTTATTCTTCAATGGCCAACAATTCTCCGTGTCATGTCCAGGACTGTTAGAATGATATGCGCACCTCGCGTTGGGTTTGTAACTAGGAGCAGAAGTGTTAGGATTTTTAGGAGGATCCCTCAGAGTGATCAAATTTGCCTTTTGCAGATGTTGTAAGGCTTGAGCTAGCGACATATTGATCTTTGTGACTTGACGTCTGGGTGCATCTGACTTGCGTCTTTGTTGTTGAACTGGTGTAGAGATTATAATTGTCCCCACAGATTGGTTGGGTTCATTGCGACCTTTCCGATTGTACCAGTATTGGCCATATGAGGTTTCTCAGGTGAATTGAAGTCAATGATCTTGCAATCAATGAGGTCTTGGATCATGTGCTTCAACGGTCCACAATCCTCTTTATCATGACCAGGACTGTTTGAATGATAAGCCCATCTTGCATGGTACTTGTACCCAGGAGCGGGATTAGTAGGAAGTGAATATGAAGTTAATAAGGTTATCAAGTTCTGGTTGAGCAGTTGTTGCAGAACTTGAGACATCGGCATGTGCAACGGAGTGAATGATCGCTTGGGTTTGGATTTCCATTTACATTGACCATCTTGTTGCCTATGTTGATCCTTCCCCTTCTCGATCAGAAGTGCCTTTAGTTCTTCTTGCCCCTCGGCCAAGTTAAAGATCATCTCTTGCAATTGGTTGTTCTGAACTTGGAGATTTTTGATAGATTGTTCAAGGTCCATGATGCTGAAATAAACAGCGAGGAAGGATGAGAGACCTATTGTAAGAAACCTGCTATGCGATGTTATGAATGCAGATGCAATGTTTTCAAGGATCTTTAGGAAATTTAGCTTGCGACATTAGAATGGTTTGGTCGCGTCTTTGTCTGAAGAAATCCGAATTTTGTCTTTGAACGTCTTTCTTTGAGAATCAAGCTCACCATATCGAGCGGGTCATCGCCTCTGATTCGGGATACTTCTGAACTGGGAGGTATGTGGCCAGAGGAAAATAAATCCTCTTGCCCCTTGATTAGGTACTGAGTTTAAAACTTGGAAGGTACATGGCCAGAGGAAAATAAATCCTCTTGCCCCTAGATGGGAATTCAGTCCTTGATAGGAGTCCCTGAAAATTCCTAAGATCCTTGAAAGGGTTAGTTAACATGTGATGTTTATGATGTTATGATGTCATGATGTCATGATGTTATGCGGTTTATTATGCACAGCGTGAGATGGTAAGGGTAAACACGTCCTTTAACAAAACCTGCAAGGAAACAAAAGTTAGTATGTCATGTGAATGCAGCTCATTAGGCACAACATGGAATAGTGAGGGCAAACAAGTACTTTAACAGAAACCTGCAAGGAAACAGAGGTTAGTAGCAAACACAAACAAGTCACACAAGTGCCCTTAGGTTTAGAGGCTTGCTTGAAGTTCGTAGGTAAGTACCCTCCCCACTGACATTTAGTTGGTTCCACCTGTCCTAGAATAGTAACCGGGTTCTATGGTGCTCATATCCCTGATCTTTCTCGTGGGCATTGTCTCAACATAGCGCACAATCGGCCAGCCAAAAGCATCCCTTGAGTCCAATCTCAATGAGTGTAGCATCGAGTATCAACCAGCTTCAGTCAGGAATCCAAAGCCAGCCATCTCGCTACTTCCTATAGGCCAAAGTCAAGTTCAACTAAGGTTCTAAGGGCGAATTAGTGCTTATGACACCACGCGGTAGCCAAACGTCTCCTCGATCAGATTCAAGGGCCATCAGGACAAACCAAAGCGTCGCACTAACGGTGGCCACCAGTTCAACCATAACGATACATGTCGTACAGCCTCCCTGGTCTAATGCCACATACCTAAGGTACACTAGATCCGGGTGTAGGACCTTTCACACAGCAGAATTCCCAAAACAGCCTTGAAAATTAAAACAAGCAAAACAAACAATAGAAAACAATTAAAGTGAATCCTAAACTTTTAAGGTAACCCCTCTTTTATCGAATTTTTATCCCCAGCAGAGTCGCCAGTTCTGTAATACGGTGAACTGACTTTTTATCGATCGAAATGTCGCGGTTAAGCAAGAGTCGCCACCGACTTTTATTTTATCCAAACAAATTCAGAAAGGCAAAAAGAAACAGAAAAAAAACCTTTTTAAGAAAATCTGAGTTCGGGGGGTAATTTATGCAAAGGGAAGGTGTAAGGCACCCTTTGCATCCATGGTTTTCCATGGGCTCTTAATTGCTTTGCTTGCTCGTTTGTTTAGAAAATGTAGATGAAAGAGATAGGGACGCGTTGCCCTTTTGAAAAATCATGAGAAAGAATATATTGAAAGTTTGAGCATTGCAAGGCAATTAGGGGCAATTACCTTAAACTCAGATGATAAGTCTCTTTTTAGCCTTTCAGAATGAAAGGGTCTATCCTTGCCATAAGAGGGCAGGAAGCCTTTCGTTTGGAGGTTGAAGGGTCGTCGAAGCATCATTTGCCATAAGACTGTCCCATGCCATAGGAGGACAGGTAGTCTAAGGTAAGGATCAGAATAAGCCTTATTCGTAGGCAGCCAGAAGATACCTCAGCCTTTTTCCGTAGGCAACTTCCGAGGGTCAAGGTCATATTTGTGTATCGAAGGCAGCATCATTTAGGGTCGCATGACCTTTAGTTATCGAGGCAGCATGGCTGAGGTATCCTCATATTCGAGGGACATGGCTTATTCTGCAAAAAACACAAAGGCAACAGGCAACAGGCAACAAGGCAACAGAGAGGTTACCCCAAAAGCGTGCGTGTGTGCAACAATCACGTGATTATATTCAGAAAATTATCTTATAATTAATTATCTACATTGATTTAAGGCTTGCACTCCCTAAGATTACTAACCACGCAATAATATAAAGCAATAAAGGGGCGGGAAATTGTAACCAGCGGATCCCTTATCAGGGTTTGACACAAGTAATAATAATAAGAGGCATAAAATAAAATGAGGTTTAGGGTTACCAACAACGTAGCTTTGGCAATGGATAAACCCTGAAAAGGAAAAAGACAAGACAGAAAACATATAGTGAGTGCATTATCAAATTCGAGGACAAACCTCATTAACTACAAAAGAAAATAGGATAATAAATTAAAAATAGAATAGGGAGAAGGTACTTAGCTTTTGATCTGACATGGCGCGTAGTCGGACGAACCATGATGATAACCCTGAAAAAACTTTGGTTCATTGTGGCAGCCTTTAAGGGTGCATGGTAAGCCGTCAGCTTTGTGTGCGTTAGATCTGGATGGTAGGAGATCTTGTGGCGAGAGAGTGAGGATGAATTTGCGACTATCCACAAGAATAGCTAAACAGCTCGAATGTACTCGCTCGAATGTTCCTCGCAATAAAATAAGAGAATAGTAGCAAAATAACAATGCGTAAAAAATATGAACGTCAACAATTAATTAGAGAAAATCTAGAAATAAATAGGTTCCTCTTTTAAAAGAAATTAAGATTAAAACAAGTTATATATTTTTGGTATTTTTAATGTTAAACACTAAATAAACTAATAAATCTAATATCCTAACATTATATATATTTTGGTTTTTTTTTTTAATCATAAGTTAGAAATCAAAAAATGAATAGAAAAAGAACTAGGATAAAAGGATCAAATAAATTAGTGAAAATATAAACATGGGGTATATAGAGTAAGTAAGTTAGTAGAGGTGATTCATGGCCTAAACCAAGTATAAATCTTAATTTCAATTAACAATTAAATTACCATAACTAGTTGAAACAATATAGATAAAATATAAAGCAAAAATTGATGAAAAGAAATATAGTAGAAATAAAAGTGGCGGACCACTCTTTGAGAGAGATATTTGACTAATTCAACATAACATCTTAACCAATGACAGGCCGACACATGGCAATAAATAACAATAAAAAAAACAAGAAAAGGAAGTACCAACACACAATGCCCATACGCATCAATGAGAGAGAGCAAAATAGATCTGTGAAAACAACTGGTTCCATTGCCGTCTTTGTTCACCATTATTGCCCTTTGCTCTAAACTTCATAAACCAAATGCTAGAACTCCTAACACCAAACTACTCAGAATAGCCTCACAGACATGATTCCTCCATCAATTTTACCAAACAATCATCAATAACAATCAATCGAAACAAACAGGACCAAAAAAACTAGACTAATAAAATCAATAGCATTCGGTGAAAATATCAAGAATCAGACAACCGTAATCTCATCAACACAAACAAGCATATAAAGAAGGAAAACGAGTTTGAAACCTTAACCGAGTATGACGAATTGCGGCCATCGGTGAATTCTTCTACTCTTCTTCTCGGGTTACAACTTTTGCGCTCTGTATTAATGATGCGTAGCTTCGCTTCGACTGCTTCAGGATTGTTGGCTTGTGCGTCTTGTTGCAATGTCGTGATGTGCGATTCGGATCTGATGTTCGAAACTGCCAAAGCCCAACGATGACGATTTCACGATGATGCGTGCTGCTGTTGTTTGTTGTGTTCAATCTGCAAGTGTTGCTCATGAATTTCTCAATGAGAAGCTGAAGCGTGATTGAAGATGATGATGTTGAGAGCACATCGGTGACGCTATGGTGGATCGGGCTGCGTTCATGGGGCAATGTTTCGTTCCGAAGCTGCTTTCATTCTTCTTTTTCGTGAAATAGGCTCTATGGAATGGCGAGAATTGGTTTCTGAAAAAGATCCAAAGAATAGTGTATGTGTCGTGGCTTTATGTGTGGAATAAGGGTTCACGGTTATGGTTACATGAGAACTGAAAAAAATAGGGTTCAATTGTTGGTATCAGCCCTCCCCCCCTAAGGGTTTTCCTCGTTAGTTTATATATGCAAGAAAGTTAGGTTAATGGAATGTAAAATATGGACCCTAATTTAAATAATTGAAAGCCCAAGAAAAACAAATAAAATAAATAAATATTAAAATAAAGATATTTAAAATTTAAACAATAAAAAAAAGTCTAAAAGTAAAGTAAATAAGAGAGAAAAAAAAAAATTAGTAAGTGGGATTTGAACCTGAGACCTCTTAGGTGTAAGCCTTACCTTTTTACCCGTCATGCCGGCTTATTTATTCGAAACCTAATGGCATTTGCAAATATATGGATATCATGCAAATATTGGCCATTTAAAAGATAAGAATAGTTTTAGAGTAAACCTTCATATATTTTAAATAAGCCAAATTAATTAACGTCAAGGTGTCAGTAATACTAGACCAAGACTTTCGTAAAGACCAAGCTTAAAATAAAGCAGGCAAATTTTGGGGTATGACAGGGAGCAATACCATAATTTGATGATGCTGCTTGAGAAGAATGCAGGCTCCATCAACATTGCTAAAGGAGGTAAATCACACATTGCCAATTTTAATGCTAGAAGTAGTGTAAATTGGATTTTAGACACATGAGCTACACATCACATTTGTCACTCTTTAAATTGGTTCATTGAGCAACATAATATTGATTCCATTATGGTTAATCTTCCTAATGGAAATTCCATAACAGCTTCTATTTGTGGGAATGTGAAACTGTCTAATGAACTCATTATTAAAGATGTTTTATACCTGCCAGAGTTTGAGGTTAACTTGATATCAGTTTCAAAGTTATGTAGAGAGCAAGATTGCAATCTAGTTTTTGAAACTAACAAGTGTATTATACAGGCAAAGAAGGGGTTGAAGAGGATTGGTTTGGCTAAAGAACTTGATGGCCTATATTACTTGGAGGATGCTGCAGTGCAAGATAATAGTAATATAGGTTTTGTTTCAAGTGTTTTTATGAATAAGCAAACTGATAATGTTGCAGCCCCATCTATATTGTGGCATCTTAGATTAGGTCATCTATCCTATGATAGAATGAGTTGTATGAGCAAGATGTATAGCTATATACCTAGTAGTGTAAATAAGGCTTGTGATGTTTGCCAACAAGCTACACAAAAGTGTTTGCCTTTTTCCACAAGTAATAAGAATGCACATGAAGTGTTTGATCTCATTCATATAGATATTTGGGGGCCATTCAATACTATTTATGTACATGGATTTAGGTATTTCTTAACCATTTTGGATGATCATAGCAGGCATGTTTGGATAGTTATGTTGAAATCCAAAGCTGAAGTAGGACAGAAAATCAAAGATTTTGTTGAAATGGTTGAGACACAATTTACAAAGAAAGTCAAAATGATTAGGAGTGATAATGGGACTGAGCTACTTATGCCCTTGTTTTATGCTTCAAAAGGCATTTTACATCAAAGAAGTTGTGTCTACACTCCTCAGCATAATGGTCGTGTGGAGAGAAGACACCAACATATTTTGAATGTCAGTCGTGCCCTTATGTTCCAGTCAGGCTTACCAAAGAAATATTGGTCTTATGTAGTGCTACATGCAGTGTATCTCATGAATCGCATCCCTACCAAACTCTTGAAAAACAAGTCCTCTTATGAGGTTATGTATGGTTCTGTTCTATATTTGAGTTTACTTAAAGTGTTTGGATGCTTGAGTTATGCATCTACATTACCAAACAACAGACATAAATTTGATTCTCGAGCACGAAAGTGTGATTTCTTAGGTTACAAGGCAGGGATGAAAGGCTTCATTATCTTAGATACAGTTATTCAAGAGATACTTATATCTAGAAATGTTAAATTCTTTGATCTGGAATTCCCATATCTTCATACTTCAAACATTCCTACAAACATTTATCTTGATCCTTTGTTTACTTCTGAATCAAGCTCTCTACCTTCTTCAAATGTCCCTTCTGCTCCATCTACTTTCATTCATTCAGAAGAGCTTCATTCTAATATTCCCTCTTCTGAAGATTCTCAAATTTCTTCTTCTCCATCTATATTTGTCCCTATCAGTTCTCCTCTTTCTTCTCCTCATACTGACCAAATTCAAAGTGACCAAACACTCACATTTTCTGGTGACATTACCAACAATCCTTCTCCTATATCTTCTTTGAATGAACAAAACCTCAATTCTCAAATTCCTTCACTTGATCCTATTAGAAAATCCACCAGACTAACTCAGCCTCCTTCACATCTAAAGGATTATGTTTGTAACTCCACTGCATCATCTTGCCTTTATCCATTAGATAACTACATTTCTTATACTTCCTTGTCACCTTCTCATCAAGCCTACACCATGGCCCTATCTTCAGAAGTTGTGCCAGCTAGTTTTCAGGCTGCTTCTAAAGATGCTCGATGGGTTACAACCATGCAGAATGAAGTTGATGCTCTCAATAAAAATCACACATGGCATTTTGTTACCTTACCTCCTAATGCTTCTCTTATAGGAAGTAAATGGGTGTACAAAATAAAGAGACATGATGATGGCTTTATTGAAAGGTTCAAAGCTCGTCTTGTAGCCTAAGGTTTCACTCAAACTGAAGGGTTGGATTACTTTGAAACTTTCTCACCAGTAGCTAAGCTTTCTACTGTTCGTGTTCTCCTTGCATTAGCAGCTATCCATGGTTGGTACTTACACCAACTGGACGTAAACAATGTGTTTCTTCATGGAACTTGCATGAAGCTGTTTACATGAAGATCCCTCAAGGTGTATCAGCTCGAACACCTAATCTTGCATGTATGCTTGTCAAATCTCTTTATGGTTTAAAACAAGCTAGTCGTCAATGGTTTGAGAAACTCACCACATTTCTTAAGGCACAAGGCTTCTTTCATGCTCATGTTGATCACACTCTCTTCACCAAATCTGATTATACTTCATTCACAGCCATTTTGGTTTATGTGGATGATATCATCCTGGCTGGAACCTCTCTCAAAATGTTTGCCGACTTGAAGAGGGCATTACATCAGTCTTTTCGTATTAAGGATTTTGGTGAACTCAAGTTCTTCCTAGGGCTTGAGGTAGTTCGTTCTCCTAAGGGTATCACCTTATGTCAACGTAAGTATTGTCTTGAATTACTTCAAGATGTTGGTTTGACAGGATGTAAGCCTGCTTCTACACCTCTTGATGCTTCTATTCGTCTTCATCAAGATAATGGTTTACCATTTTCTGATGTTACGGCTTATAGAAGATTGGTGGGTCGCTTATTGTATCTCACAACCACACATCCTGATATTGCTTTTGCTACACAACAATTAAGTCAATTCATGAGTGCTCCTGCTGAGTTGCATTATAAATCAGCTCTTTATGTCCTGAGATATCTCAAACGTTCTCCTGCTCGTGGTATCTTCTTCTCCAAGTCTTCTGATCTTCAAATTCTTGGGTTCAGTGATGCAGATTGGGGAGGATGTATTGACACAAGGAGATCTATCTCTGGCTATTGCTTCTTCATTGGTCAATCCTTGGTGTCCTGGAAATCAAAGAAGCAAGAAACTGTGAGTTGTTCTTCTGCAGAGGCTGAATATAGAGCTTTGACCGCTGCTACACGCGAGCTCCAATGGATGTGTTTTCTCCTTCATGATCTCAAACAACATCCCTCGAGGCTTCCTGTGTTGTATTGTGACAACCAGAGTGCTCTCCATATCTCTGCCAATCCTGTGTTTCATGAAAGAACAAAGCATTTGGACATTGATTGTCATTTGGTGCGTGAGAAACTTCAAGCAGGTGTGATGCGGTTACTTCCAGTGCCTTCTCAAGATCAAGCTGCCGTTGTATTCACAAAAGCCCTTGGTCTTCGTCCCTTTTTTGAGTGCCTTTCCAAGCTTGCTTTGGTCGACATCCACCAACCTCAAGTTTGTGGGGGTGGGGGGGGGGGGGGGGGAGGTATTAAAGCATATAGAAGAAGAGGTGGTGCACATGTCAGCTGCATGAACACAATATGATTGCATGGACTTTATTACACCCAATGATTGTCTCTAGTTAGTTAAGTTTGTGTAACTGTATTGTAGTTACTATATGAACGACTTGTAACTAACTTTTCAATCTAATCAATGCAATCAGTTTCTATTGTTCATCTTCTTCTTCTTTGTTTCTCCATCAATGGAGGTTCATGATTGCTTAGAGTTTTCTCTATGTATGTCATCATCATGAGCTTATATTTCTTTTTCACCTTTTTCATTTTGTTTGTTGCTTGATCAAACTTTCCTCCAAAATTCTCCATGGTAGCCAACTATCTCTTTAGATAATGCAAGCATTCTTGGGCGCTTTGGTGGCCATCTTTGAGTCCGTAATTCTCTCTATGACAATCTAATGGGTGACATTTTGGTTATTGAAATCGAATTAGAAGAATGTTGTTTGTTTTGAGTGTGATGTGGTTTTTGCGTTTGAAAACTATTCACTTATATATCCATTGGAGATTGCATAATAGATAGATTAATGCATGATGCTATCTACCCAAATGTGTTTCTTTTGCTCTCGCGTTTATCCAGAACGAAGTGTTCATAACTATTAATGTTTCGATTCGTAGAAACCATGCCAGAATCACTACCTTTTTAAAGACATTAATCTTGTTTCGTTAAAATGATATCTCATCTATGTAATTTCGTCTCCAGTAGAGCTATCAATCATATATGGACTAAGGCATATTTGGACAATCCGTCTCACTTGATCCATTTTCAAACCAGTTGACAAATTAGTCATTTTAAAGAAATTTGTTTTATAATTTATTTGGATACTGCAAAAACGGAAGAATGTCTTATTCCATACATTAAATATAGTGTTTATATATATATATATATATATATATATATATATATATATATATATATATATATATATATATATATATATATATATAGGAGATTATTTGACAATATATATATATATATATATATATATATATATATATATATATATATATATATATATATATATATATATATATATATATATATATATATATATATAGAGGAGATTATTTGACACCTGTGTCAAAGTATTAATGTTGACACCAAATCTTACCCCTTTATTCTTAACAATTCAATGGTTAAGATACATTCACTTAAAACTAATACATGAGTTTTTTAAGGGAATTTATCTTAACACTTGAATTGTTAAGAATAAAGGGATAGGATTTGGTGTCAAAATTAATACTTTTACACTGGTGTCAAATGATCCCTTTATATATATATATATATATATATATATATATATATATATATATATATATATATATATATATATATATATATATATATATATATATATATATATATATATGAGAATGCCTTCTTTATACGAGAATGTGAGAATGAATCTGAACCATTAGATTTTAAATTAAATGGTGGAGATTATGTGTGAATCTTTTTTTATCTCTCCTAAATCTTTTATTTTAATAATGGAGGAGAGATAAAAAAAGATTCACACATAATCTCCATAATTTATTTTAATATCTAATGGTTCAGGTTAATTCTCATATAATATGCCCCATATATATATATATATATATATATATATATATATATATATATATATATATATATATATATATATATATATATATATATATATATATATATATATATATATATATATATATATTAGTAACAAACCTGTGCATACGCACGGCCGCACGGGTTCTTATCGGACACGTGCATTGTTTCCCCAAATAGTAATTGTTGTTTATATAAAATACATTAATGAGAACAAAATAAATATTTGAAATACAGAAATATCTTTATTCAAAGTAAATTATAAGCGTTTTTTAAAATAAAATTACATGATATTTAATAATTGTTTAACAACTAAAATGTAAGATTAGAAAGAGAAACTAAAAGAGAGTCAAAGCGTATGAAAGTACCCGTGCATTCACACGGGTATTGGTATTGTACTGTTTTTTGTTAACATACTTAAAAAAATTGTCAGTAAATTTTTATTTTTCAATATTTGAATAAATAGTTTTGGATAGAAAATAACTAATCTTAGATTTGTAGTTTTATTTTCTCTGTTTCATATATTTTTCACAATAGAAGAAAACAATTTTTTAAAACTTCTCCACTTTAACTTTACTATTATACTCAATTTTAGTTTTGTTTATTATCTAGTAAAAAGTAAAAGTTGTTGTTAAAATAAATTTACACTCAAGGATTCAATGAAACATATTGGTTATATCGAAAAAGAAAGTATATTTCAAGTTTTTAATAAACTATAAAGTAATAGTGTTTGGATGAAGGTGGTCTTGGTATCATCTCTCTCAAAGACTACAACAAAGCAACAAATATGCATCTCTGCTGGAAATTTATGAACAAGAATCAACATTGGTCCCAGCTCCTGAATAGTAGGGTGATCAGAAATGGTAAGATAATCAAATATACTATCAAATCTTCCATATAGAATGGTATAAAGGAGACTCATGAGCTGGTTAAAGAAAACAGCATCTGGATTATTGGCAATGGTAGTAATGTTAACTTTTGGATGGATAACTGGCTTGGTGAACCTCTGGCAATTAAATTAAAAATTCCTGAAAGATTTCACTCTAATTTGAAGACTATGGTGTGTGATTTATGGACTCCTCAAGGTTGGGCTATCAAACCTAATTTGCAGTTGGCTTTTCCTAACCTTCTCCATTCTATATCTACTATAACTATTCCTGAATTCAACAAAGAAGATGCCTTTGTGTGGAGACACTCTAAGCATGGAGATCTCAGTTTCAAAACTGCTTATCAAACAATTCACAAACCCTGTCCTTCTAAGCTTTGGTCCTCCTTCCCTTAGAATCAAGATTCTCCTCCTTCCTACTCCATGGTAGTTTGGAGATTTATGCATCACAAGTTGCCTACTGATGAAAACTATGTCATTAGAGGATTCAGCCTTCCTTCCATGTGCTCTTTGTGTTTATCTAAGTCTGAAACCATGGATCATATATTCTTTGAATGCCCCTTTGCCTCTAAAATCTGGAATTGGCTTGCTGATACTTGTGATATGCATTTTAAAGTCAGAAATTTTGAAGACTGCCTGAAACTTATTGATAATGATTGGTCTGTCCAGGCTAGAACTGTCATTAAAACCAGTGTAATTAGCATATTCTATCATATTTGGAGGGCTCGCAACAAGATAAGACAAGAGAATTCCAAAACCTCTTGGCACTCTTGTGTTGCTTCCATCGCGACTCAAGTTAAGTTGGCCGGCAATTTGACTAAAAGAATATCCAATAACAGCATTTCAAACTTTGCTTTGCTCAAAAGATTCGATGTCAAGTTGAATCCTTCCAAGGCCTATGGATGTGTTGATGTTATTTGGTCTCCTCCATTGTCTTCTTGGATTAAATGCAACGTGGATGGTGAGGCAAGAGGTTCTCTTTGGGTTGCTGCCGGCGGGGGAATTTTCAGAGATTGTTACGACAATCATGTTACTAGTTTCTCCATTTTTCTCGGATGCGAACCGCCTGCTAATGCTGAGTTAATTGCAGCTATGGTGGCTATGGAAAAAGCTGTTGATATGAAGTTAGAAATTTTTTGGTTGGAAACTGACTGCACCCTTGTTGTTGATGCTTTCTATAATCATGCCTTGGTTCCGTGGAATCTCCGATCTCGTTGGCTTAAGTGTTGGGCTCACATGATGAATATTGATTTTAGAATCACGTACCCACATCTATCGAGAGGCCAATTTTTGTGCGGATATTCTCGCTAGCATCGGTTTAGATTGCAATACTATTACTTGGTTCCACCATGTTCATAACAAAGTTAGGCATGATTTCTTGTTAGATATGCAAGGCTTCCCTAGAACTAGAATTCTTCTTTAAGAGGTTTTTTTGGCTTTGTCCCCCTCTTCTTTTGTAACCTTCTCTTATTTTATTTTAATATATTCTCTTTTGGTTAAAAAAAAATAGTGTAGTGGGGTGTAGAGTTGAAATTAAATTTGGAGTTCATGTATAGAGATTGATATGGTAGTTAGTAGGTTGAGATGGTAGGATATATGACTTGAGTTGGATATTGTAAGTAGAAATTATGACTTGATGCATGAATTGATCTTGAATTATAGTACAATTTAGACTTGACAGGTTGATGTTATCCAGTCTATTTTTTAATCAACAATGTACTATAATAAGATGCAGCAGAAAAAATATAATTAAAAAAGGTTGTAGCAGTCATGATAGTTATGCTTACAATTTGATATACTCCATTTATGCAGCATAATTGAGATGAAGAACTAAAGTTTAAGAAAGTCATTAATGTGTGTTTACTTACTAATTTATATTCTTAAGTTCAATTTAAAGACAGATTATAATATAATTTTATATTTTTATATCACATTCATAACTGTGATATCAGAAACAATACTACATATATGGAAGCCTCTAATACATTTAAATTATTTGGTCTTTTTTTCTCATATATTGAAAAATCAAACTGACATTAAAGATACAACCATTTCATGACTATTAAGAAAGTGATGTTCACTTTACTTTTTAAATGAAAGGATCATAAATATAAAATTTATTGATTTAAATTTAGATATCCATACTTATTAAGAATATATCAAAATTGTATTTGATATACCACCAATGAGGATGATTAGACATAATGAAATAAAAATTTGAAGACAAAATGGAGCATATATAATAGTATTATAACAGAATTTTGTCTACATTATTTGTAGCACGGTTTCATCATCAAATTACATAACATAGTATTGTATGATGATGATAAATATGTGCTTTTTGGTGGTGGATTATTTTGGAGTTAGAAAATAGTTTCAGTCGTCTCTTCAAGCATCATTGTGTTAGCATCCCTCTTAGCAGGAGTATTATTGGTCAAGCTTGTCGAGGGACTCGAATTTTCTTGGGCAGAAATCCTGTAGCAAGTAAACTAATCAAGCGTCAAGTGATCTATAAATGCAAAAAAATAAAAAAAATGAGCAAATTCAGCATTATACTTTGTAAACTTCCTAACACGTGGATTAGCTAGTTTCTGCACCAAACTCAGTGCAGGAGTACCAATTGTTGCATAAATAAGACAAACGTATAAATTTAATGATATTTTCCCAATACCAAATGCAATCTCATATACAAAACAGTACTCTGCACCTAGCCAAATTTGTAATAAGGTAATCGAATATATGAAACAACTTTCTCATTCATAGCTACAATGGTAACTTACTACAGCTTGAAGACTGATATATAATGTTTGTGATTTTAACCCAAGAAATAATTGATAAACTGCAATGAAAAATTTTTGATGACTTATTACAGATATCATCACTTAAATTAAATATCCTCACAATACCCATAGAATGTGGTGTTTGTCCAAGATATGAGTTGCATACAAAACTAGTGCGTGTAAAACATTAACTTTAAATTGTAAAAGTTGATGAACTTATTAGCTGCTTAATAATGAAAACAAAAACTACGGATCACTCGATCAAAAGATGGTTCAGATGGAAAGTGAATATATCTATAAATCAACAGCATGATGACTGTTTTTTAAATCTCATTATTGTTATGATTCAAGTAAATTTTATGCCATATGAGAAAAATACCAATATCTAAATGGCCAAAATAGTTTAAATTTATATCATACCTCCTAAAAGTTCTGCCACAACAATAGTAAGAATGCCACCAAGCATATCAACGACAAAAATGACGATCGAACCGCCTAACCACACAGCTACATAAGCAGACCCTTCACATAAAAGTAGTGTTAATCAGTCAATTCAAAATGCTATAATGGTATATTATAGAGTCAATTCAATATGTTACATATAATTGAACATGATGATGCATTTGTGATGGCTCAGTAACAGAATATGATTTCCCGTGTAGATTCATAAATTTTAAAAAGTTCCTCTATCTGAGAGTTTATAATTTCAGCTACTGTAGGTGCTGAATGATCCAGTTAGGGTGCATCTTGTGGAAAATATAGGGTCTCCTTTAATTTATTGAGGCCTGCATTTTCAATTTTGTTCCTAAATTGTGCAAGAAGAATTTCTTTCGATGAATTGTCGATTACGTTCCACTAGCCCCTTGCACATATTTCTCCTTGAATCAAAATGAGCTGAACACATTGAAATTGTTTGAGAATATAAGCTAAATGAATACAAAGTTAAGAGCGGAAAATAGAGTGCTTAGTTGATTGAGACAATAAATGGTTTGTTAAAATCAACAACAACAATCATAAATAAATAATGATAATCTATGTGACGTACCGCAACAATGGGATTTGTATTATGAAACAAAATATATGATGTCCAAGCTAGGTCTTCCTTCAGAGCATCCAAAATATCGGTTGACATGACAAATATTTGTTGTGTTCCATCTGGTAGAGTTGTTTGATCCACTGGTTGAGCACCTTAACAATTTTCCAGACATGTCTAAGGATCACTATCATATATGTGAAAGGCTTCAAATTTTAGCTCCTTATACTAAAAAGCAAGAGATTTGGTTACGTTTCGATTGACTTGTAAAAAATTATTTGACCTTATCTACTCACCTAAACACTTGTGTTAGCATTTGAGTCGCGTAAACACTTGTAGATGTAAAAGCTTCAAATTGTAAAGGAAAAATACATTCTACTCGACATCGTCAAAACATGTCCAAAGAAATTCTATTCAAATTGAGAAATTTACCAAGGTAAGGCAGCAAAATTGAGAAGGAAGCCAAAGACAGATCCAAAACCTCTGTTCTCTACAAACTAAACAAAACACACCAATTCAAAATCACCTCACAAAAGTAAAATAATTTTCTATCAGCCCTATAAAAATCCATATCATTATTTCTCAGTTCCCAATATAGCAAGGAAAACAACTGATCAGAACAAAGCCCTATTTAATGTGCTAAGCTAGTAAGAATGTTCCTGATCTCATTCTACAATATTAAGATATGACAGAGGATGCCTATTCAATTTCCTCAAACTTCCTTGTATGCGCTGCTGTATTCGCCATTTAGTATTCTACAATAAAAGTAACAACTGTTTATTTGAAATCAAATCAGCAAAAACCTAAAAACAAAACTTAGAACAACACAAATATAAGATAGTATGCTCAACTTTATGATGAACCACCCTCTCTTGTTTAAAAGAAGTTGGTAATCTACTATGTATAATCAGTGCCCTGAAATAAAACCAAAGGTATAAAAGTTATGGTAGCTTCATTAAGAACATCAATCATGGTAAAAAAGAGTAAAAGTTGAATCTAAACAAAGTAGAAATTAAAGTAAACCAATTTTATACATATCCAACTATATGACGGACCACATTCAGAACATCAACCATGGTAAATAACCAATCTCTGCCAAAAATGCCAACTTGCATGAATACAAATCTTATGCATCAGTATGTAACCAACTTTTGTTATTTAATTCTTTTTCACTAAGAAATGGCACAATTGTTACACAAGGAAGATGCTAAAGTTTGAAAAAAAACCTAAAATTAAAACATGACATTCCAAACATGGCATAACAAAAACCCTAAATCTCACATCGCTGTGAAATTGCCGAAAACTTCAGATTCGCCGCCATAAACTATTCGCTTGAAAAAAAAAAACCCAAACCACATCCATCTTCTTTGCTTGAAATCGAATCAACAACCCAAAAGCAAATATTAATTTTTCATCTTGAAATTGAAACAAATGTTCTGCAAACTGGATTATTGCTTAAACTTATAAGATTCGTCCACCATCACCCTCGCCATCAGAAATAGGTTGCCTTCACCATAGATCTGCTACCTCCGTTAAACAACACACCGCACGTCATAAAGTATATTCGTAAAATATGTTAGCAGAAAGAATCAAAATAGTAGAAGAAGAACATGAAGAAAGAAGAAAGAAGATGAAGGGACAACTTCAAAAAAAAAAGGATGAGGAATGTGAAGAGAGAGGAAGGTTTGGATGAGAGAGCAGAGACTTTGCCTGTGTTTTGCAAAGTAGGTTTTGGTTCAGAAAAAAAACAGTCGTGGGGGAATGGTTTGTAAAAAGTAAATAGAGTTATCAGAAAAAGTCTTTTGGTTATAAGAAACCAAGAAAAGACATTTTTTACCCCAAAAATATTAATTTAGACTAAGATAATCAAAGGGTATTTTGGTGAAATCCATAACAATAACTTTTTTTATATTATAGATATATATGATTTGTGATTAATTTTTTCGATTATTGTAAATTAAGATCATGTCTTGTATGCAATATTGTTGATATTCACATTTATAGAAAAATAAATGTGTTGATTTTTACTTTATTATTGAGTCAACAAAAATCTCTCATGTGTTAAAAAGAAAAAAAAAAAAGACATTTAATAGCGCTTTTTAAGAAAGTGCTAAAGAAATTTCAAGTCTACAATAGCGTTTTTAAACAAAACTCTATTAAAGACCTATTAAATTCAATCTAAAAATACGAGCTATGATAGCGCTTTTGGATCAGTACTATTTTGAGTGTCACTTTTAATAGTCCTTAGAAACGTTATTGTAGGTATTTAGCCTATAATAGCGGGAGCTTTAATAGCATATGTCACGGTGTGAAAAATATCCAAGCGTAAGGAACACTCAAACTACAACAAAGTCGCCACCGAAATTTATTTATTTTTAAAGGAAAGGAAAAATATCAATAAAACCCTAAAAAGAAAAGAAAATGGTCATCCACTACAAGAAATATTTGAATTTTCCAGGGGCTAATCCCCTCACAAGTCACAAAAACCCCTCACGAATATAAAATTTGCGAGGGGGCGGTTCCCCTAGGAAAACAGGGGGTCGCAAATTAATTTCCGAGGGGCTTTAAACGTTGATAAATTGCCTGGGGCATATCCCCTCGCTAATTGCAAAGATAAATTTCAAATCTGCAACATGCAAACGTAGGCACCAACTAGTAGTCAGCAAGGGGTTCAAACTGCGTCAAATATTTTACTTGGGGAAAAGCCCCTCACAAAATGCTGTACTTTTCAGTTTGCTTGGGGATAAGCCCCTAAAAAATATAATTTACCAAATCAAACATAATAATTAAAATAAAAATATAATTATAATATAATTTAAATTAATATATATATATATATATATAATTTAAATTAACATGAAATTAATATAATATATATAAATAATTAATATTTAACCAAATATAATAAAAATTAAAATAAAACTCCATACAAAATTACAATCATATTAAAATGAAGTTCAAAATAATTAATACAAATAAATTCTTCATACAAATTAAAATAAACTTAAATATTCAAATTTAATTATTCTCTTCAGTTTGTTCCTCCTTTTCTTCTTCTTCAACAAATCCTTCATATCCACCGTTTCCTCCAAATCTTGTGAAAGATCCAGACACGGGTGGTGTAGGATGCATAGGCGGTGGAGTATTACGTGGAGTAGAATGTGACATAGGAATGAACATATCTGAGTCAGGAACTTCCTCTACAATGAATCTGGTGCGGCGAGGCTTTTGTTGACCCTTACCTTTTTCCTCTCTTCTAGGTGGCATTTTTTCCTATTACACAAGATAATATTTGAATGTTAATATTACACAAGATAATATTTGAAAGATAATATTACACAAGATAATATTTGAAAGTTAATATTACACAAGATAATATTTGAAAGTTAATATTACAAAAGATAATATTTGAACGTTAATATTATACAAGATAATATTTTGAAAGATAATATTACATATTCAATTTATTCATCATCATAATCTTCGTTGTCTTCATCAGATCTGATATTATTGTCTTCAGATTCTCCTAGCTCTTCATGCTCTTCTTCCACAGGATTTGTTGACAACAAGATAGTTGCATCAACTTGTTGACCCTCAACTACAGTATCACACAAAATTACAATATCGTAAATTTCAATTACCTCATTAACAGGTGAAATCTCATCATGTTGGTATGCAACATCTTTCATTAATTCGTCAGTCTCAATGTGACCCATTGGGTTAGACTTGATTACAACACACCATTCTCGTTTGCGTGGGGTAATTGAAGGATAAGGTACATAATAAACTTGCCTAACATTATGTGCCATTATGAAAGGGTCACACTCTTTGTACTTTCTATCTCTTTGAACCTCATCAGTGTTATATTTTTTATCAATTTTTGTTTCTCTAGAAGATGGATCATATAAGTCACAATAAAATAAGACAACTTTATTTTCCGATTCCATATATTTATATACCAACTCGTAAATATGTTTGATAACCCCATAGAAGTTGTCCTCACCACCCTCTATAACTCCTTTTACGACTACACCACTGTTTACGATTTTCTTCCCTACACTCCATTCCTTAGTGTGAAATTTGTAACCGTTTACAAAGTATATGTGCCATTCATTTACACGTTGACTAAGGCCTTCAGACAAATTTCGCAGATGTATTATTTCAGGACTAGATGCAACAATACATGATAATTGTTGCTTGAACCATGTTGGAAAATAGGCATGTGTGTAACTAGTCGATGGTTGTTCGCCCGTGCTTTGATAATGGTAGGTACCAAATGCCCTATTTCGAAAAAAATAGGTTAGAGAAGGTAAGTCTTAATCAATTAAACATATACACTTAATTTGAATATACTTACTCAAGATATGGTTTAACTTCAACGCAGTTAATCAGCACATGAACATGAGCAGATTGCATTTATTTCTGTGAAAGCCAATGCTCACTCTTCTTCCCTCTGGGATGGCCTGGATGACCAAAATATGATAAGGTAAATTGAATTCTTTCACTAAAGTGAACTTCGTTCATTATGATTCTTGGAGTCAACTTCATGTGATTGAAATAATGAGAGAAAAAATGTGATGTTTCGCGATGTATATAATATGCACAAATTGATCCCTAAACTCTTGCCTTATTTTTCACTGGTCGCTTTGAATCACCCATTAATCGTTCAAATGGATACATCCATCTATATTGAACAGGTCCACCTATGAAATCTTCATAAGCTAGATGCTCCGTAGAATCAAAGAAACCGGCGAGAATAATTGCTCCAACATTCAAAGAATGACATGAATATTTCAGTCCAATTTAATGATGTCATCTACTCTTAAAATTGATACACAAATGTCTTTATAAAATTAACTGTTCTCAGTTAGAGGATTTAACACATTCTTGGGAAGTGAACTGAATGCAATTGGAAGCAATCGTTCCATAAAAATATGACAATCGTGACTTTTCATTCCATGCAACTTCCCAGTATTGGCGTTAGCACATCTTGCCAGGTTAGAAGAATAACCATCAGACATCCTCAATTCATTTAACCACCGACATATTGCTTTTGCTACTTAGGGAGTAAGAGTGTAACAAGCCTTG
This sequence comes from Vicia villosa, assembly GCF_029867415.1. Taxonomy (NCBI): domain Eukaryota; kingdom Viridiplantae; phylum Streptophyta; class Magnoliopsida; order Fabales; family Fabaceae; genus Vicia; species Vicia villosa. The sequence goes on from NC_081180.1 coordinate 149,993,706, forward strand.
GGTTTTAATAATTTTCTATTTGGTCGAGGTTTCAACTCCAATTCTTTTCAATTACACAAACGTTCCATGTCTTTTCTAGCCTTCTCATTATCTTTAGTCTTCTCATTATCCATCACTTTGTTAATTACATTATCAAAAAAATTCTTCTCAATATGCATAACATCAAGATTATGTCGCAACAAATTATCCTTCCAATATGGGAGGTCCTAAAAAATACTTCTTTTGTCCAATTTTGGTTAACCCCATATCCTTGAATTCTACGGGCTTCACCATAGTCTTTGAATTTTGGTAGGTCGCAAACACTATTCCATACTTGAGTCGATGAAAATCGAGGGTGTCATACCCCAAAATTTGCCCATCATATTTCAAAATATTTTGGCTCAAGCACTGAGAAATAAGCCTGCCTAATCTCTCTCCTAAGCAAAATCCTCCAACTAGGGTTTTGTCTCTCTCCAAGTAAAATCAGGTTTCGATACCTCAAGTGGACTTCATGGCCTCTCATATGCTTCAGTGTATCCTCACATAAATTTTCAAGCCTTGAATCACAAGATTGCTCAGATAAATGCTCAAATAGTCAACAGTCGATTAGTTTAATCTAAAAGTCAATTGTGGTTAACATACAGTAGAAACTCCTGATTTTTGGTCAACATCAATGTTTTGAAGTTATATTCATCATTTTATCAAGGGTTGATCATGATTCATCAAGAGAAGTTCAAAAATCAACAAAACCCAAAGTTTCTAAATTAGGGTTTTTAAGCCAAAGGTCAACTGAACTTTGACCAGCTATAACTTTCACATGGTTCATCAGAAATTCCCCAAACAAAGCTCATTCTCTATGAAATTCAATTATCTACAACTTTTATGTTGGGCCCAAGACCAAGAAATGCATCATTTGAGAGATACAAGCTCATACATTACAGGTCCTTCTAGAAACTCACAAAAAACTATTTTTTGTCAAAGCCATTATCATCAAGATAAAATCTCCAAATGTAAAAAAGGTTCCAAAGTGGCTTGTAGAGGATATCTTGAGCTTTCCAAAAACTCCTAGATCATCTCCATATGATAGAAATTGAGAGAGATATGATTGGTAGAAGTTGGATAAAATTCAAGAAGATCATAAAACCCTAAGTGATGAATTTTGAGTTTCTTGATTGATGGGCCTAAGATTTTCACTTCAAACATGATCATAAGCCTAATAAGGACCTCTAATGTCATCCTCATATTTTTGTGCTTTTTATTCATATTTATTTAGGTTTTATTCAAATAAAATCTAAATAAATTAAGTAAAATACTAAAATAAATGGACCAATTTACATGGCTTTGGTTTTGATCATGTAAAGGTCCAAACAACAGTATAAGAAGTTCCAAAATTCTGGTGCTTGATTGGAAAAGATTGGACAAGAATAGAAAGAAAACCATGTGATTTTTAATCAAATTTCTTTCTCTCAAAGCACAAAAAGTCCAAGCCCATATTAACCCTAAATAAACTCTCATATATATTCACAACAATACTGAGCAAAGAGAGGTACGAGCAGCCAATGAAAATAGGGTTTAAAAAAAGAAAACTTTCTCTCCAAACTAGGGCACGATTCAACAAATGTTTACAGCATTCCTGGACCTATTTGAAGGACTCATATCTCTTCCTAATATCTCCAGGAGTTTCCCCAGGTCCGAAGCCAACCTCCTTGGTTCTTGGAACCCGCTCATTACAACTCACCGGAGGTATGAATTCTTATTCTCAAAATTCTTAATGCATTCGGTTTCAGTGCCATGTGACCTTTGGTTTGAGTGATGATGATAGTTTAGAGAATATGAGAGCAATCGCATGAAGGTTTTGACGCAAGGACGGCACTGCACCATTGTTACCGGTTAGTTAGGAAGAGCTTGCGAAGTGCATAAACCAGGGATCTATTTAAAATTCCGAGCCCATATTTGAATTCCTGGGAGTTTTTTTACGTGGAATAGATGTTTTCTTGTTGTTGTTCGAAAGTTTTTTTGCAGGCAAGGTCGGAGAAGACGGCTGCAACCGCCATCCACGGTGGCTCCTGCAAGTCAAGGGTTCCACTAAAGAGCTTGACCATCGACATGTCCAAGCTTTCGCGTGTGATTGGCTCATTTGAAATCCAGAGTACGCGCGCGTTGGTTTTTAAGTTTTGACGTTTCAACTCTATGATATTATATATTAGGACGCAGGTTGAGTGGTTGAATAAGATACACTATCCCTGGGAACGTGAGTTCGAGCCCAGCTTTTGCACAATTCTTTTTTTTTCTTGTTTTTTTCAGGACGTTAGCGTTACAAAACCATCAACGGCTGTTCTTCAATCACGACCATACACCCTCAAAGGGGAAGAGTTCAATTCTCAGCCCATGCATTTTATTTTTTTATTATGACCTTTTTACACTAGTGTTCACCATGTTTTCTTAATTTTGCTACTAATTAGGCTAAACAATTTAGTATTTAGGTTAATGACTTAGAAAATTAGGATTAACTCTTTTAATTAATTAGTTAATTTTAATTTAATAATTAGGATTAAAATTAATTTTAATAATTAGGATTAATGCTAGAATTAATTTTTAATCAAAAACTATTAGTTTTTAGGTTTTAATTAAATTATTTTTGGGCTTAATTTTTTTAATTAATTAGGAGTAATTTTAGCCTTAACTTCAAAAATCTTAGGGAACCTTAAAATGTACAAGAGGTAGGTGTCATCCATTAACTGTGACTTAGCCTTGTAGGTTTATTTTACCCATTAGGTTTTTTACCCACTAGGTTGGTGTCGTCCATTAACTGTGACTTAACCTTGTAGGTTTATTTTACCCATTAGGTTTTTTACCCACTAGGTTGGTGTCGTCCATTAACTGTGACTTAACCTTGTAGGTTTATTTTACCCATTAGGTTTTTTACCCACTAGGTTTTCTCCCTCATTTGAATGTTGTCAAATAGGGCTAGGTTTTCTCATTCGCGTTATTTTTAGGCTAATAATTATTTTTAGGCTAATTAATTTAATTTTAGGTTTATCAATTTTTAACATCATTTTTATTTAGCCTTAAACTAATTTTAGGTTAACCTTTAAGGTTTAGATTTATCTTCTTTTTGTCTTCAAACCTTGAATTTCTTCGCAATTCTTCTCATCTCATATCCTATTGATTGTCGCATGCGTGTTTAAATTTTTATTTATTTATTTATTTATTTATTCTCTTTTATTTAAATTTTAGAAATCATGTATAGGTCGCAAAAAGTTTCCTTGTAATAGTAATTAGGGTTTATATTTCTGCCTTTTATTTCTGCCTTTCCCGATTTTGGTTTTATAATTCTCCCTCCCCGAAGCCTTGTAATAGCGTAGGATTTAATTTCCACATACTATAACTATTTTATTTGTTTGCTATTAACTGCGTGGTTAGTAAAATAGGGAGTGACAAAATAGTTAATTGAATATAGTTCATCTAATGCAAGATAAATTTCTGAATCTAACCCACGTGATTGTTTCACACACTCACCTTTAGGGTAATTCCTCTTCGATGCCTTTCGAATAATAGTCAAGTCCCTTGCATGTAAGGATACCTTAGCCTGGTGCCTACGAATAAAATCATCATAAAAAGATCATAGTCCCTTCGATGTTGCCTAAATTAAATGATCTTGATGATAGTCCCACTCGATTGCCAAGGTATCCTAGCTTGTTGCCTTTATGACTATTCTCATCAATTCAAAGGACTTCCTACCCTTCTTATGGTATGGATAGCCTTATGGCAAACGATGACCCTCGATGACCTGAACACATCTAATGAAAGGACTACCTGCCTAACAATTGGTATGGATAGCCCATTCAAACGAAAGACTTAAAGAACAAGAAAGACGAACTTAGGGTAGGTAGCTCTTAACTACTTGCTCACAATCAATTCAAAATTCAAAATGCTTTTCACGCCTCCTTTTCAAAACGATTTCAAAGGCTACACTTTACTTACAAGTTAAAGTCCTTTTTCAAAATCTTTTCTAAATACACTACCCTATCCAGACAACATGCCATATGCAGGAAAGTCGTTAATTGTCCACGTCAAAGCAGCTCGCGTATTAAAGTTTTGTTTACGAAACACATCATAAGTCCACTCTCCCACCCACAACCTCTTGAGATCATCAATTAAAGGTCGCAAATAAACATCGATTCCCGCCTTTGGACTCGAAGGTCTCGGAATGATGCATGTCAAAAACATGTAAAGTTTCGTCATGCACAACTCAGAAGGGAGATTGTACGGGGTAACAATAACTGGCCAACAAGAATACGCATTTTCTGAAAAATTATAAGGAGTGAAACCATCCGAGCATAATCCAAGCCTGACATTCCTGGGTTCTAGTGCAAATTCAGGATGAACTTTATCAAAGTGTTTCAATACCTCGCATCAGATGGATGTTGCATCATGCCTGAACTAATTCTGTATGTATGGTGCCATGCCATGTGGCATGCATTGTGCATTAATGCAAGCATTCTTCGCAACCTAGGTATTATTGGTAGATAGAACATAGACTTCACTGCAACTCGATTTTTCCTTTAGTCAACTGTGTTACTGCTAACTAAATACCTTAGACTCTCGCAAAACTTACATTCCTCCAATTCCCCATCATTTGTACCAAACTCGTTGTCATAAAACAACATGCAACCTCTAATGCAACAATCAATATTTTTTACTTCTAATCCCAACTTCGACACCATCCTCTTTGCATCATAATAACCTATAGGCATGTTTTCTTTCATAGGAGTCGCGTCCAGCATCATTCTCGCAAAGAATTCTAGATACTGATCAGGAACATTCCAATTTGACTTTGCAACTAAAAGTCTCACACACATTGATAGTTTTGAGTCAGAAGACCCCTCAAACAATGGTATATTTATTTCTTTCAACAACTGATAAAACCTTTGCGCCTTCTCATTCGGGAGATCTTATCCATCAAAGTCTTGAGGTTCATCATACGCCAAATTCACCCCTAACGCGTGAATGAACATCTCCTCGACGAGATTAAATTGTTCATGGCATTGGATATATGATGAACTACTCCCTGGATCATCTCTAGTTATATCTGGTCCAATATGTGTTTGACTGCTAGAAGCTTCTCTATTCATCTCTGGTATTTTTTTCCATTAGATGTCCAAACCCAATTATTTAGCCTAAAACCCACTATATCCAAGTGATGTTTCACTTCACTAGGGTCACTAATAATACTTCTGCAACCACACTTTAAACACGAGCACCTTACCCCTCCTTCCCTTAGACAACATTCTTGAGAAAACGCATACGGGAGAAACGCGTAAACTCCTTCCATAAAAAGTGGTTTAAGCCAACGTCTTCCAGGAAACATTCTATCATACATCCAACTACGGTAGATTTGATAATGTTCCATACTGCACATTTACAACATTGCTCATGTTTCATTTTATTAAATAAAATGAGTAGTGGTCTATCCACAAATTTTTAAGTTGTTGTCGATAACATCATATAACTAATTGGGTATATAGAAAAACGACATACGAAAAAAAATCTACTATCATACTATTACTAATCAATTGACCAATCTGTCTAAAATGCCCTTTTTATTTTCAAAATTTACACTAACTAAAGGGAATTCATGTAATCAACTAATGTTATCATTTATTCATCCCTTTATCCTATTAAATCATGCCACGTGTTAAGTTTTCACATTCTAAAATCAATCCTAAGTTGACACATGCAATCCCTAAATCAACTTCACTTTCATTCTCCCTCTCATTTCTCTCACAGTTTCATTTTGAAACACACTCTCTCTCTCTCTCTCTCTGTCTCTCTCTCTCTCTCTCTCTCTCTCCAAACATAGACTACTCTTTTCTCCCCTTTTTTCATTCTCTCTCATTTCTTTAAACTTTCCACACTTCTTTCTATAATCTTTTCGTTCTCTTTTCCATCAAACCCTAGCACACCGCCGCTCCTTTCTCCTCTTTATTTGCTTTTCTGTTTTGATTTCTTCAATGTTCATGTTCAATGTTAATGTTAATGGTTGTTGTTTTGTTTTCTCTATGTAGTGTGTATTAATCTTCCAAATTGTTTCATGTTTCTATGGTTCTTTTCTGATTATAATAGATTGCAACAAATTTTAACATTTCTTCGGGTTTTGCAGATCGTATGTATAGATCTTGTATCATAGATCCCATTTATGTAGGGGTGGCAAAACGGGCCGTGGCCTGCCGGGCCGGCCCGCCCACCCGCCAAAAAATGGCGGGTTGGGTTGGGATTTTAGGTCGGCCGCTCGCCAAAGCCTGCCCCGCCAAAACCCGCCGCCCGCCATGTTAGAACAAGATTTGTTCTGATCAATTATCTTAGTTTTGATGATAACAATAATATGAATTTTGCTTAAGATAATATGATACTCTAATCCAATGCAATTTCCCTTTCAGGAAATATATAAAGAGTACGCATAATTCAACGCTCAGAAGCTTTGTCTCAAAGGGTTCAGCATGCAACATCAGAACATGGTCTGGCAAGACATCAGAAGATGGTCGAAGCAGAATCAGAACATGGGTCTATGGAAGCATCAGAAGAACATGAGATCAGAAGCACTGAAGCTCAGAAGATGGTATCACGCTCAGAAGCACTTCAAGGTCAGAAGATCAGAAGATGCTATGCACCAAGCTGTTTGACTCTGATGATATTCAAACGTTGTATTCACAAACATCAGATCAGAAGAAAGTACAAGTGGCAGGCTACGCTGACTGACAAAAGGAACGTTAAAAGCTACTAAAAGCTACGTCAGTAGACACAGCGTGAACAAGGCTCGAGGTAGTTGACAAAAGCGTATAACATTAAATGCGATGCTGTACGGAACACGCAAAGCATTAATTGCACTCAACGGTCATCTTCTCAACGCCTATAAATATGAAGTTCTGATGAGAAGCAAGGTTAACGATCCTGAACAAAACAACGCTTATAAACTTGCTGAAACTCTGTTCAAATCAAAACTCAGAATCTTCATCTTCATCAAAGCTCACTACATTGCTTTTGTAATATATTAGTGAGATTAAGCTTAAACGATTAAGAGAAATATCACAGTTTGTGATTATCGCTTTCAAGAAGCATTTGTAATACTCTTAGAATTGATTACATTAAGTTGTAAGGAACTAGAGTGATCGTGTGGATCAGAATACTCTAGGAAGTCTTAGGAGTGAACTAAGCAGATTGTAACTAGAGTGATCGTGTGGATCAGTATACTCTAGAAAAGTCTTAGAGGGTATCTAAGCAGTTGTTCCTGGAGTGATCAGTGTGTGATCAGTAGACTCGGGAAGACTTAGTTGCTGACTAAGTGGAGAACCATTGTAATCCGTGTGATTAGTGGATTAAATCCTCAGTTGAGGTAAATCATCTCTGCGGGGGTGGACTGGAGTAGCTTAGTTAACAGCGAACCAGGATAAAAATAACTGTGCAATTTATTTTTATCTGTCAAGTTTTTTAAAGCTACACTTATTCAAACCCCCCCTTTCTAAGTGTTTTTCTATCCTTCAATTGGCATCAGAGCGCCGGTTCTAAGGTGCAAGCACTTAACCGTGTTTAGAAAAGATTCAGGAAGAGAAAAACGCTTCATTTAAAAGATGGCTGGTGAAACTCCAACAAATCCACTTGCATCTACATCTGGCTCTGCTGAGCAATACAACGGTAACAATGGTTATACTAGACCGCCGGTATTTGATGGTGAAAACTTTGAATACTGGAAAGATAAACTGGAAAGTTACTTTCTTGGTCTAGATGGTGATCTATGGGATCTTCTGATGGATGGTTACAAACATCCAGTAAATGCCAGAGGCGTAAAGCTGACAAGGCAAGAAATGAATGATGATCAGAAAAAGCTTTTCAGGAATCATCATAAATGCAGAACTGTTTTGCTGAATGCTATCTCTCATGCTGAGTATGAGAAGATATCTAACAGGGAAACGGCCTATGACATATATGAGTCCTTGAAAATGACTCATGAAGGAAATGCTCAAGTCAAGGAGACTAAAGCTCTAGCTTTAATCCAGAAGTATGAAGCCTTCAAGATGGAGGACGATGAAGACATTGAAAAGATGTTTTCAAGATTTCAAACTCTTACTGCTGGATTGAGAGTTCTTGACAAGGGATACACCAAGGCTGATCATGTAAAGAAGATCATCAGAAGCTTACCCAGAAGATGGGGTCCTATGGTGACTGCATTCAAGATTGCAAAGAATCTGAATGAAGTTTCTCTGGAAGAGCTTATCAGTGCCTTGAGAAGTCATGAAATTGAGCTGGACGCAAATGAGCCTCAAAAGAAAGGTAAGTCTATTGCATTAAAATCAAATATCAAGAAATGCACTAACGCTTTTCAGGCTAGAGAAGAAGATCCTGAAGAATCAGAATCTGAAGAAGAAGATGAACTGTCTTTGATCTCCAGAAGGGTAAACCAACTCTGGAAGAGCAAGCAAAGGAAGTTCAGAGGCTTCAGAAGTTCAAAGAAGTTTGAACGTGGAGAATCTTCTGATGACAGAAGATTTGACAAGAAGAAGGTCATGTGCTATGAATGCAATGAGCCTGGACACTTCAAGAATGAATGTCCAAATCTTCAGAAGGAAAATCCCAAGAAGAAGTTTCATAAGAAGAAAAGTCTTATGGCAACCTGGGATGAGTCAGAAGATGATTCAGACTCTGAAGATGAGCAGGCTAACTGTGCGCTGATGGCGACAGAAGATGACGGATCAGAATCTACATCAGAATCAGATTCTGAAGAGGTATTTTCTGAACTTACTAGAGATGAGTTAGTTTCCGGTCTAACTGAACTTCTGGAACTCAAGTCTCAGATTAGTCTCAAATACAAAAAGCTGAAAAAGCTGTTTGAATTTGAAACAAAGAAGCTTGAGTTGGAGAATTCTGAATTAAAAGAAAAACTTTTAAAATTATCCAATAATGTTGGATCTCCTTCTGATTCAGAAAAATCCACTCCTAGTCTAAACCATATTCTGAAAGAATATGATTTAAGTTTCAGAAAGTTCTTATCTAGAAGTATAGGCAGAAGTCAGCTAGCTTCTATGATATATGCCGTGTCTGGAAACAAAAGAGTTGGCATTGGTTATGAGGGTGAAACCCCATACAAACTTGAACCTGTGGATGAAATGAAACTCACATACAAGCCATTGTATGATCAGTTCAAGTATGGCCACTCCCATGATATTAGGCACACTTCACATGCTCAAAGCTTTCACATAACACACACCAAAAAGCATGTGACACAACCTAGGAAATATCATGAAACTCACATTAAAAATTATCATGCTGTTCCTCCTATTGCTTACAATGTTAAACCCAAGTTCAATCAGAACTTGAGAAAATCTAACAAGAAAGGACCCAAGAAAATGTGGGTACCTAAGGATAAGATTATTCCTATTGCAGATATCCTTGACTGCAAAAAGGACAAAGCACAACATGTCATGGTACCTGGACTCTGGATGCTCACGACACATGACAGGAAGAAGGTCTATGTTCCAAGACCTGGTGCTTAAGTCTGGAGGAGAAGTCAAGTTTGGAGGAGATCAGAAGGGCAAGATAATTGGCTCTGGAACTATAAAGTCTGGTAACTCTCCTTCCATTTCTAATGTACTTCTTGTAGAAGGATTAACTCATAACCTCTTATCTATCAGTCAATTGAGTGACAATGGTTATGATATAATCTTTAATCAAGAGTCTTGCAAGGCTGTAAATCAGAAGGATGGCTCAATCCTATTTACTGGCAAGAGGAAGAACAACATTTATAAGACAGATCTGCAAGATCTTATGAGTCAGAAGGTGACTTGTCTTATGTCTGTTTCTGAAGAGCAGTGGGTCTGGCACAAAAGATTAGGTCATGCTAGTTTGAGAAAGATTTCTCAGATTAACAAACTGAATCTGGTCAGAGGACTCCCTAATCTGAAATTCAAATCAGATGCTCTTTGTGAAGCATGTCAGAAGGGCAAGTTCTCCAAACCTGCATTCAAGTCCAAGAATGTTGTGTCTACCTCAAGGCCATTAGAACTCTTGCACATTGATCTGTTTGGCCCAGTCAAAACAGCATCTGTCAGAGGGAAGAAATATGGATTAGTCATCGTAGATGATTATAGCCGCTGGACATGGGTAAAATTCTTGAAACACAAGGATGAGACTCATTCAGTGTTCTTTGATTTCTGCATTCAGATTCAATCTGAAAAAGAGTGTAAAATCATAAAGGTCAGAAGTGATCATGGTGGTGAATTTGAGAACAGATCCTTTGAAGAATTCTTCAAAGAAAATGGTATTGCCCATGATTTCTCTTGTCCTAGAACTCCACAGCAAAATGGGGTTGTAGAACGAAAGAATAGGACTCTGCAAGAAATGGCCAGAACCATGATCAATGAAACCAATATGGCTAAGCATTTCTGGGCAGAAGCAATAAACACTGCATGCTATATTCAGAATAGAATCTCTATCAGACCTATTCTAAATAAGACTCCTTATGAATTGTGGAAGAATAGAAAGCCCAACATTTCATATTTCCATCCTTTTGGATGTGTATGCTTTATTCTGAACACTAAAGATCATCTTGGTAAGTTTGATTCCAAAGCACAAAAATGTTTCCTTCTTGGATATTCTGAACGCTCAAAAGGCTACAGAGTATACAATACTGAAACATTGATTGTAGAAGAATCAATCAATATCAGGTTTGATGATAAGCTTGGTTCTGAAAAACCAAAGCAGTTTGATAATTTTGCAGATTGTGATATTGACATATCAGAAGTTGTTGAGCCAAGAAGCAACGCATCAGAAGCAGAGCTTCTCAGAAGCAAAGAATCTGAAGATCAAGTATCAGCTTCTCTGGAGGATCTAAGCATTTCTGAAGAACCATCTGTCAGAAGATCATCCAGACTCACTTCTGGTCATTCAGAAGATGTTATTCTTGGAAAGAAGGATGATCCAATCAGAACAAGAGCATTCCTTAAGAACAACGCAGACTGTCAATTAGGTCTTGTATCTTTGATCGAGCCAACTTCTGTTGATCATGCTCTGGAAGATCCAGACTGGATAATTGCTATGCAAGAAGAACTGAATCAGTTTACAAGGAATGATGTTTGGGATCTTGTTCCTAGACCAGATGGATTCAATATAATTGGTACAAAATGGGTCTTCAGAAACAAGCTCAGTGAGAAAGGTGAAGTGGTAAGGAACAAAGCCAGACTGGTGGCTCAGGGTTATAGTCAGCAAGAAGGGATTGATTATACAGAAACCTTTGCACCAGTGGCCAGGTTAGAATCTATTCGTCTATTAATTTCTTTTGCCACTCAACATAACATCACTCTCTATCAGATGGATGTTAAGAGTGCCTTCTTAAACGGTTATATAGATGAAGAAGTTTATGTCCATCAACCTCCTGGTTTTGAAGACTCTATGTCTCCTAATCATGTTTTTAAATTAAAGAAATCATTGTATGGATTGAAACAGGCTCCCAGAGCTTGGTATGAACGCTTAAGTTCTTTCCTTCTGGATAACGGTTTCACTAGAGGAAAAGTGGACACTACTCTCTTTTGTAAAACTTTTAAAAGGGATATTTTAATTTGTCAAATATATGTAGATGATATTATTTTTGGAACATCTAATGCTACACTTGGAAAGGAGTTTGCTGAGTCTATGCAGGCTGAGTTTGAAATGAGCATGATGGGAGAACTCAAGTATTTCCTTGGAATACAAATAAATCAAACATCAGAAGGAACGTATGTTCACCAAACCAAGTATGTGAAGGAACTTCTGAAGAAGTTTAATCTTCTAGACTGCAAAGAAGCCAAAACTCCTATGCATCCAACATGCATCCTAGGTAAGGATGAGGTAAGTAAGAAGGTAGATCAGAAGTTATACAGAGGTATGATTGGATCTCTTCTATATCTGACTGCTTCTAGACCTGACATTCTGTTCAGTGTTTGTTTGTGTGCTAGATTCCAATCAGATCCTAGAGAATCTCATTTAACTGCTGTTAAGAGAATTCTAAGGTATCTGAAAGGTACTACTAATGTTGGCTTAGTTTACAGAAAATCTAAAGAATACAACTTAGTAGGATTCTGCGATGCTGACTATGCTGGAGACAGAATTGAAAGAAAAAGTACTTCAGGAAGTTGCCAATTTCTTGGAAGTCATTTGATCTCGTGGTATAGCAAGAAGCAAGCAACTATTGCTCTATCAACAACAGAAGCAGAATATGTCGCTGCTGCTGGTTGTAGTACACAGATGCTCTGGATGAAGAGTCAGTTAGAAGATTATCAGATATTTGAGAGTAACATTCCTATATTCTGTGATAATACTTCTGCTATATGTTTATCTAAGAATCCTATTCTTCATTCAAAAGCTAAACATATTGAGATTAAACATCATTTCATAAGGGACTATGTTCAGAAGGGTGTTATATCTTTAAACTTTGTTGATACAGACCATCAATGGGCTGATATTTTTACAAAACCCCTGGCTGAAGATAGGTTTAAGTTCATTCTGAAGAACATCAGTATGGATTTATGCCCAGAATGAGAAGATGAGAAGTTCTTATGTATGAGTATCTTCTGAAATGAAAATGGATTATTTTTATCAGAAGTTCTGACTGAAATCTTTTAGAAATTATGATTCGGTTATTACTAACGTTTCATTGTCTAAGTTGATTCAGAACCTCTTTTAAAGCAAAACAGCTGTTACGTTTTTGTCTCGGGATGGTAAACCTGTCGTTACTATTCATGGATAAACGTGCGTGCAGTTGAAGGGACGCCGACCATAGGTAACTGTGCTAGTCACCTCATTTGTCTTTATTATCTCTCCTCTTTTCACGCAACATTAAATGTTTTTCATCAATTGCTTCATTTTATTTTCTTTTAAATACTCTTCAAACTTTTTTTGTTTTCCTATCTCGTTGTATTCCTCTTAAAGTTTTTTTTTTCTTCTCTCTCTTTCGTTTTCGTCTCTTGCTCAGACAAGTTTCTTCTTTCTTTTAAAAATCCTTGCTCAAACAAGTTTCTTCTTTCGTTTAAAAAAATCCTTGCTCAAACCTAGCGTTCACCCTAAGCCTGTTGAAGATCTATGACTCAAAGGCGACAGATCTCTGCATATCTCGGGATGGCTCTCCTAATACCTCTCAAGGCAGACCTCTTCTTTGATGTTGTTATCAACTTTCATCCAAAGACAGAAGACTTTCTTGAGTTATGGGAGGAGGTTAAGAATGATATTCTTAACTTCTATGTTAAGGGAAAGCCCCGTTTGCAACATTAGCTCTCTGTCTGTGAACTGTCCCTCACTTCCTCCTTGGTCTCTGGGATCTCTCCTACAGTGGAGGTTCCAGTCTGGAAGACAAGAAGTCCTCAGGGATTCTTGATGGGTTGACACAGAGCGTGTCCTGCTAGGGTGCTGTTTTTAATTTTTGTAGTCATTTCCTCTTGGGATGACTTTTTATGTATTTGCTAGGAATGTTTCTCATCTTGTTAAACATAGGAACCTTTTGTAATATCTTTTGATTATCAATGAAAAGTTTCTTTGTGTTTTACATTCCAGTAAATTTTATTTGTCGTTTTTATACATCTGAATCGTTTGAAATATTCTTTTTGATGTTATGACAAAAAGGGGGAGAAAGATAAATGATAAATGATTTGATTAATCTATCAGTTGCTGGGCAAAGCTCCCACACATTTACTAACAAGAACTGCAAGTTCTATATGGTTTAAGTGTTTTGCAGGTATAAAGAAGTGAAGAGAATCTTCAAAGCAAACACAGAAGCAAAACCATGGAAACTGAAGCAAGCTGAGTGCTGTCAAGCTTCAGAAGAAAGAAGAATGAATCAGAAGCACGGATAATAGAATTTGATCCAATATTTGTCTATTTGCTTTGACAAAATTCTATTTGCTCTGATACATTTTTTTTAGCCTATATAGCTCTGAGATATATATGGCTCTGATACATATAATGTTATAGCTCTGATACATATAATGTGTTAGAATATACATTTTATGTTCTGACTCGTTCATGCTGACTTTTGTCGTTTAGTGTTTGTTCTGTAACATTTCAGGATGTAGAGATGCGCTGATGATGCTCTGGTACATTCAACAATGTTCTGATACAAATCTAGCATGAAGTGATGTTAGTAGACATTCAAAATTCTGAAGCTATCCGAGGGAAGCAGAAATCAGAAGCTGTGAATGTTCTGAGGATCAAAGAAATTCGAGTTCTGAAGCTGTCCTAGATGGAAGCAGAAATCAGAAGCTGTGAATGTTCTGAAGATCAAAGAAATTCAAGTTCTGAAGCTGTCCTAGATGGAAGCAGGAATCAGAAGCTGTGAGTGTTCTGAGGATCTAAAGAAATTCTAGTTCTGAAGCTGTCCAATGGAAGCAGAAGTCAGAAGCTATGAATTCTCTGAAGGCAGAAGCTTATGTGATCGTCTCTACCAAAATAATCAGGGAAGTCTTTTATTAAAGTTCTTCGAGTATTTATTTCAAGGGGAGATTATTTATCTCAGGGGGAGATTGTTAATCTCAGGGGGAGACATATTCATATGCTTATGCTATAGCTGTGTAATTTGTCTTTTGCCGTTTGTTCTTTCTGATCGCAAATTCATATCATTTATATATGTTTTTGTCATCATCAAAAAGGGGGAGATTGTTAGAACAAGATTTGTTTTGATCAATTATCTTAGTTTTGATGATAACAATAATATGAATTTTGCTTAAGATAATATGGTACTCTAATCCAATGCAATTTCCCTTTCAGGAAATATATAAAGAGTACGCATAATTCAACGCTCAGAAGCTTTGTCTCAAAGGGTTCAGCATGCAACATCAGAACATGGTCTGGCAAGACATCAGAAGATGGTCGAAGCAGAATCAGAACATGGGTCTATGGAAGCATCAGAAGAACATGAGATCAGAAGCACTGAAGCTCAGAAGATGGTATCACGCTCAGAAGCACTTCAAGGTCAGAAGATCAGAAGATGCTATGCACCAAGCTGTTTGACTCTGATGATATTCAAACGTTGTATTCACAAACATCAGATCAGAAGAAAGTACAAGTGGCAGGCTACGCTGACTGACAAAAGGAACGTTAAAAGCTACTAAAGGCTACGTCAGTAGACACAGCGTGAACAAGGCTCGAGGTAGTTGACAAAAGCGTATAACATTAAATGCGATGCTGTACGGAACACGCAAAGCATTAATTGCACTCAACGGTCATCTTCTCAACGCCTATAAATATGAAGTTCTGATGAGAAGCAAGGTTAACGATCCTGAACAAAACAACGCTTATAAACTTGCTGAAACTCTGTTCAAATCAAAACTCAGAATCTTCATCTTCATCAAAGCTCACTACATTGCTTTTGTAATATATTAGTGAGATTAAGCTTAAACGATTAAGAGAAATATCACAGTTTGTGATTATCGCTTTCAAGAAGCATTTGTAATACTCTTAGAATTGATTACATTAAGTTGTAAGGAACTAGAGTGATCGTGTGGATCAGAATACTCTAGGAAGTCTTAGGAGTGAACTAAGCAGATTGTAACTAGAGTGATCGTGTGGATCAGTATACTCTAGAAAAGTCTTAGAGGGTATCTAAGCAGTTGTTCCTGGAGTGATCAGTGTGTGATCAGTAGACTCTGGAAGACTTAGTTGTTGACTAAGTGGAGAACCATTGTAATCCGTGCGATTAGTGGATTAAATCCTCAGTTGAGGTAAATCATCTCTGCGGGGGTGGACTGGAGTAGCTTAGTTAACAGCGAACCAGGATAAAAATAACTGTGCAATTTATTTTTATCTGTCAAGTTTTTTAAAGCTACACTTATTCAAACCCCCCCTTTCTAAGTGTTTTTCTATCCTTCACGCCATACCCACCCCGCCAAAGTCCGCCTCTCCTCCAAAACTCGCACTTTTTTTAGTTAATTCTAGTAATTGCAATTCTTGATGGTTTATTTTATACATTTAGTTATATATATATATATATATATATATATGATCGTACCGGATCAGAAGAGTCGTCAAGGCCTGCTCGGATGCTGGGTCTTCGTGAAGTGAGAGGGGGGGTGTACCTGCAAGGTACTCCAATGCCAAAGTGAGTAGAGGAGCAAAGGAGAGCAAGTACTAGCGAAGGTTAGAAGAGAATTGAATACCTGACCCTCTACTAAGAGAGGGTATTTATAGCCCCCAGCGCTGGGCCATGATCACGCTAGTGGACTGGATTTCCAGGCCCAACTAGGAGACTGCCAGGTTTCCTAGGCGGAAATATCAGAGGTGTGTGATGTCATCTGTCCTGGTTAACCGCTCCGGAATCCAAGGGAGACGCGGTCTTATAGGGGCCACGTGGACTCCGTAGTATTCGGAGGATTGAGTATGGAGGAGTCCCACGAGGAGCAGGGTCCTTGGCGAGGAGGGCGCTCGCGGGGAGCATGGTCCTCGATAGGGATGTCAGTGAGGAGCACCTTGCCGAGCAAGGGGGTGACGAGCACCATTTCACGTGATGGAGGGTGCAGCCTGGTTTGGGCCTCGAAGGTCCAATGGGCCGAAAGTGGATTGGGCCAAGTCTTGGCCCAGTCCAGAACAATATATATATATATATATATATATATATATATATATATATATATATATATATATATGTACTATTTTTTAAATAAATTTGTTAAAAAGTTGCTTTTATAAAAAATTTATTTTAAAAAAATAAGTGGAAAGTTTAATTAAAAGGTAAAAAAAACCTATTAATCTATTAAAAAATATAAATAAAAATAGGCGGGTAAGCCCGCCGCCCGCCAACTTGCCATCTTGGCGGGGTGGACATGACTTTTATGCCCATTTTACTTGGTGGGCATGCCCGCCCCGCTCGTTTTTTGGCGGGCATAAGGCGGGGTGGGCGGCCCGTTTAGAATGTCTTTCGTTTAACTCTACTGAGGGTCTACGTAGTGATTCCACTGTTTTTGCCGTCTAAGTCGGCAAACAGATGCAAGAACCTGACTTTCTCCTCGGGTTATTCATGCGATGCCCGGGGGGTGTCAACGTAGACGTTGTACTTTTACTGGCTCTGTTCGACCTCTTTACGCCCTAGCCCGTCAAATTCATATACTGGCCGGCAACGTTGAGTTGTCGGCCGGCTTATTCATAATTATGCCCGATGCACTCTAGGGTTCTTCATGCCTTGCCGGGCTAGATCCGGGCATTCGTGTTTCATTCGTTAAGTCAGTCTTTTCTCGGGCGAAGACCTTGGCCGAGGATCAACGAATTCTTCGAGGGGGTTTGGTCGGTGGCTTTGTTGCTCGCCGTTTCACCCTTTCACTTGCATCGCGGTGGAAGGGTGGATTTGATGATCATCAAATTCACTATTTCCTTCTGCGTGCAGGTGAATCAGGCTCGGGGTCCAGCTCGGGGTCCAGTTCTAGTTCTAGCTCGTGGGGTGGTTCGCATACCACGACCGCGAGCAGCTCTGAAGTTGAGGTAGTGGAGGTTGAGAGCTCGCACCTTACCGGGATAGAAGAGGGCGACGAGGAAGGGGTGCTCTCGGGATCTGATGAGGAGAGTCATTTAACTCCGCTTTTTGAATATGACTTCGAGGTGGACCTAGATTGGGTGGCCGAGGAACCTCAGCTCGAGGTGTCCCGATATACTGAATCACTGGTCGGTGCTTTTCGTGAGGTCGAAAATCGAGGGCCTAGTGACGAGTTGAACTTCCAGGTGATCTGCCCGAGGGCCGAGGAGCGTATTTGTTCCCACTTCCCTGGGGATAGCTTTGCTATGTACGAGTATGTTTTCAGGGAGCTAGGGTTTCGCTTGCCTTTCACCAGTTTCCAAATTTCGCTATTGGCCCGTCTTGCGTTGGCTCCGTCCCAATTGCATCCGAACGCCTTTGCTTTCATGCGGGCTTTCGAAATTGTCTGCGACTACCTGGGTATCGGAGCTACGACCGACTTGTTCTGGCGTTGCTTCCGGGTCCAACGGAAGATGGCGGACGGGCGCTTTAGCTGGGTTTCCTTTAGGAACGCCGATCGGAAGCTTTTCAAAATGTACGTCGACTCGGTCAAGGACTTCAAAGACCGTTATTATATTATCCGCTTGCATAGTCGGGCAGCGTTTACTTCGCTGTCGAAGATGATGACAGTGTGCGGCGAGAATGGTATCCCGGAAAGGGACGAGGAAGGGAAAGTCAGGACTAGGCTTTGCAGTGTGTTCCCTTTTGTCTGGTGGAAAGGCCACTTCAACTTCCCCTCTAAGTACTATGCTCGGGATGACGGGGATCTAGACGAGCAGGACACGGCGTCGTATCTCCGTCTCTGTCAGTGGGTGGACAGCTTTAGTCTTAGCCAGTGGGTGACGAGGACGGGGGAGCCCATTTATGACGAGGAGGGTGTGCCGAAGACTGAGGTTCGGCCATTAACACTAAGGCTCTCCTGACGTGTAGGACGCCGGCAGAAACCAAGGCGTTGTTAGGTGGATGTTTCATCCTTTATTTTGATTTTTCAGTTAATGCTCTTTGCTAACTGTTTGTTTTGTATTTCAGATGCTATGCCAGTGAAGGAGGACAAGGTCCTGAAGGCGGCCCAGGATGGAAGGAGGATCCGGGCGCTAAAAAACAAGAATCGGGGGGTGGGTTCGGGTGAACATTCCGGCTCTGCCGGTTCTCCTTTGGTGATCCCGGAGGGGGGGACGCCGAAGAGGCAGCGTCGGTCGGAGATGTCCCGAGAAGATCCACCAGTCACGGGAGCCGAGCGTGGATTTGTACTCCCTCCCTGCTTCAAAGAGGGTCATTTTTTCGAGAAGTTTCCTCTATCCATCTCTCCGGATGAGACTCGCCGAGTTGAGGAGATATCTTCCCCGGCCCGGCTAAAGCAGTTGGCCAGCGACAGCGCTGCTGTAATGAGGGTTGTCGGAATGGCCCAAATGTTTGCCCAAGGGGGTGCTGCTTCTGCTGAGGTCCTGCAGAAGGCGGAGGACGACAAGAAGGCCGCTGAGGAGGAAGCTGCCTGGCAAAAATCTCTTCGGGAGAAGATAAAGAAAAAGATGGAGGATCTTTTGAAGCAGAAAAATGAGGAGGTAGAGGAAGAGAAGAAGAAGGTTGCTGAACTCGAACAGGCTTGGGAGCCGACTGCCGAAGAATCCTCGGATGTGGCGGTCTTGAGGTCGAGGGCCGAGTTTGTCGAGAAGATAGACGACTTGAAAATCGAGCTTGCCGACATGGCCGAGGAGGGATTCAAGTGTGCCGTCCAGCAGTTGAAACTTCTGAATCCGGGTCTGAAGACGGACAACATTGGAATTTCGACCAGGATCGTGGACGGCCATCTGGTGCCCGGGACACCCGATGACGAGTAAGCTTGTTTGGGGCCTGCGTGCCTTTGTCTTCTTGGCCTGCGCGCCGTTTTTTTGGTCTTTAGGATTTTGGGGCTTATGCCCGGTATAATTGGGGCCTGCGTGCCCGACATTTTGCTGTAACATTTGGACATCACCGGCCATTCTGGTCGGCTTTTATTAATATGCCTTTTATGTTTGATTATCGTCTTGTTCATTTAGAGTGTTTTACTTTGTTGCTTGTTCGTGGACCCGGGTTATGTTTGTTCCTGGGAGATATTTCAGTACTTAGGAATTTTCGTAATTATTTATCGCTTCTGCTCGGACCAAGGTTGATTGCCCGGGCGTGTGGTGTACGGGCCGGGGTGCGCAGAGCGGGTGTGCGCTATTAGCAGGCACGAGACCGCGGTCGGGGCCAAGTGCTCGCGGCTTGAACGATCCCATCGCGAGCTGGGGTTCTACCGTGCAGGTACTGCCGCGGAGGACCTAGGTGTAGAATCCGCCGTGTAGTCGGTTTTTCCATCTGACTGAGAAATCCGACCGTCGCTGTCGTGGAGCCTCGCGTTCGTACCAATGACGCGGGTCCGTGCCCGGCTATCGCTTGTGTTCGGTGTGGCTATCCGGGAAGTGTTAGGTCGTGTTCTAACTATAGTAGCGTCTGAGTTTTTCAGCGTTCCAAGGTCGAGCAAGTTTTTCTCCGAGGAGATTCTCGAGGTAATATGCGCCATTCTCGGTTTTATCGTAAACTCGGTATGGGCCTTCCCAATTGGGGGCTAGTTTGCCCTCGCGCGAGTCTTTCATGTTTCTGCGGAGCACTAGGGCGCCGATTTCGAATTCGCGCTTGACAACTTTGGCGTTGTGGCGGAGAGCTATCTGTTGTTTTAATTTGGCTTCTCGGAGGGAAGAAGCTGCTCGGATCTCTTCGACCAGGTCGAATTCTTCCCTCATGGCTTCGTCGTTGAGCTCTTCCTCGAGGGGGAATTCTGTCCGCCGAGAGGGTTCGCGGATTTCTACGGGGATCACGGCCTCGGTGCCGTAAGTTAGCCTGAATGGAGTCTCGCCCGTGCTCGAGTGGGGCGTCGTCCTATATGCCCATAGTACACTGTGTAGTTCTTCGACCCAGGCTTTTTTAGCTTCGCCGAGTCTCCTCTTCAGTCCTCGGAGGATGACTCGGTTGGCTGCCTCGGCTTGCCCGTTCGTCTGTGGATGCTCGACTGAAGTGAAATGATGTTTTGTGCCGAGCTTAGCCACAAACTCTTGGAATTTTTTGTCAGTGAATTGGGTGCCGTTGTCGGTGATTATGGCCTGGGGTACCCCGAACCGGGCGAGTATGTTTCGTTTGTAGAAACAGAGCACGTTTTGAGATGTGATCTTGGCGAGCGCTTCGGCCTCTATCCATTTTGTGAAGTAATCCACGGCAACCACTAGGTATTTGTTTTGGTATGACCCGACCGGGAAAGGCCCGAGGAGGTCCATTCCCCAGGTGGAGAAGGGCCAGGGCGAGGAGAGGGATTTAAGCTCGTTCGGGGGAGCCAGGTGCATGTCGGCGTGGCGTTGACACTTGTCGCATTTCTGGACATGTTTCCTGGCGTCTAACTGCATGGTCGGCCAGTAGTAACCGGCCCTGAGGGCCTTTCGTGCTAGTGATCGGCCGCCGAGGTGCTGACCGTTGATCCCTTCGTGAAGCTCTTGGAGTATTTCGAGCGCTTGGGAGGCGTCGACACATTTAAGGAGAGGAATGGAGAAGCCCCGTCGGTATAATTTGTTTTCGATGATAGTGTACGAGCAGGCTCGCCTTTTAATAGCTGAAGCTTCCTTTGGGTCGGCGGGAAGTTCGTCTTTCGTGAGGAAGTTGTACACCGGGGTCATCCAGCAGTGGTCGTCCCCGATAGCGAATACTTGTGGAGTTTGGGCGCTTTTGTCTATGCTCGGCTTGGACAAGATTTCCTGGATTACCGACTTGTTTCCACCCTTTTTCCTTGTGCTCGCGAGTTTGGATAATATGTCGGCGCGTGAGTTATGTTCCCGTGGAATATGCTCGACCTCCGCTTTGGCGATTCTTTTCATTTTTTCTTTGACGAGCATGAGGTACTCGACTAGTGTGTCGTTTTTGGCTTGGTAATCGCCGCTGACTTGGGATGCGACGAGTTGGGAGTCGGTATAGATCATGACTTCGCGAGCACCTACGTCCTCGGCGAGGCGTAGGCCTGCCAGGAGAGCCTCGTATTCGGCCTGGTTGTTTGATGTGGTGAAAGATAAGACCAAGGATACTTTGATGACGAGCCCCTGGTCGTTTTCTAGGATTATTCCGGCTCCGCTTCCCGAGTTGCTCGAGGCTCCATCTACGTAGATGGTCCATTTGTTTTCGGCGGGAGCCGGGCGGCTAGAAATTGAGGTCATCTCGGCAATGAAATCGACGAGCGCTTGAGCTTTAAGCGCCTTTCTTCCCTCGTATTGGATATCGAATTCGGATAGCTCGAGGGACCATCTTAGCATCCTCCCGGCCATGTCTGGTCGGCTGAGGAGTTGCTTGATGGGTTGGTCTGTCCGGACGACAATGGTGTGGGCGAGGAAATAGTATCTCAGCCTCCTGGCGGCCGTTATTAGGGCCAACGCGACTTTCTCTACCTGCTGATATCGTACCTCGGGCCCTTGTAGGGCTTTGCTCGTGAAGTATACGGGCTTCAGTCCGTCTTCCGTTTCTCGGATTAAGGCCGCGCTGGCCGCCTCGTTTGAGACAGCCAGGTAGAGATATAGGATCTCGTTGCCATCTGGTCGGGATAGGACGGGCGGTTTGGAAAGTACCTGTTTGAGATGAGACAATGCCCGTTCGCACTCCTCGGACCATTCGAAGGTCGCTTCTTTCCGAAGCAACTTAAAAAATGGGAGGGCATGCTGGGCGGATTTTTCGACGAAGCGGGATAGTGCTGTGAGCATTCCGTTTAGTACTTGGATAGATTTTTTATTGTTAGGGGTAGGAAGTTCCGAGAACGCTTGGCATTTATCCGGGTTGGCTTCTATTCCTCGCTCGGTTAGGTAGAATCCGAGGAACTTGCCCGCCCTCCGAAGGTGCACTTCTCTGGGTTAAAACGCATCTTGCAGGATCTAGCCTGCTTGAACACCCGTTCAAGATGTGCCGTGTGGTCGGCGTCTTCTCGAGATTTGACGATCATGTCGTCCATATATACCTCGAGGGTGTCGCCGATCTCTCCTCGGAAAACCTTGTTCATCATCCGTTGGTATGTGGCTCCGGCGTTCTTGAGTCCGAAGGGCATTACGTTGTAGTAATAATTGCCCGACTCGGTCATGAACGCCGTGCACTGCTTGTTGCATCTCGCCATGGGGATTTGATTGTATCCTGAATAAGCATCCATAAACGACAATAATTTATAGTCGGCCGAGTTGTCGACCAGCCTATCAATATTAGGCAATGGATATGCATCTTTGGGGCATGCCCGGTTAACATCAGTATAATCAACACACATTCTCCATTTTCCATTAGATTTTTTGACTAGTACAACGTTTGAGAGCCAAGTTGAATACTTGGCCTCGGAAATAAAATTTGCCTCTAGGAGGTCTTTTACAGCTTTCTCGGCAGCCTCCGCTTTCTCGGGAGACTGTCGACGCCTACGTTGAACTACTGCTTTTGCGGTCGGATTGATGGAGAGTGTGTGGCAGGCGACCTCAGGGTCGAGACCGGGCATCTCTGCTGCGCTCCAGGCGAACAAGTCGGCGTTGTTCCTTAGGCAAGCTATGAGCTGCTTCCTCGGTGTATCCGGGATGTTCTTGCCGATCTTCACAGTCTTGTCGGGGTTGTCACCCAGAGGAATGAGCTCGAAATCCCCGTCTGGAATGGGCCGGATAGGGTGAGCTGTCTTCGACAGTGGCTCTTCGCCGTTTTTCAGCTCTTCTGTGAACCGAGCGTCGAGGTCGACTGAGCTGACATCTGTTGTCATCTGCCGATCTTCAGGAGGGGATTTATCTTCAGCCCTTGGTTTTTTGTTGGAGCTGGGGGGTGGGGCGATTAGCTCCAGTCCCTTTACTCATGCGTCGAATATCCTCCTAGCAGCTTCGATGTCGGCATTGACAGTGACTACTCGTCCCCTCTTCGTATAGAACTTCATCTTCAGGTGAACGGTTGAGAGGACGGCAGTGAGTTCGGCCAAAGTGGGGCGCCCGATGATGCAGTTATAGAGGGTCTTGCAGTTTATCACCAAGAACTGTGTCTTGACTTGCCTGGAAGCTTCCCCCTCCCCGAAAGAGACGAGCAGTTCGACGTAACCCCACGGCTTTGTGGTGGTTCCGTTGAATCCTTGGAGGTCAGAGCCCACGTAAGGAGTGAGATGTGAGTCGTCCAGCTGTAGGGTTTGGAAAAGGTGGGAGTACATGATGTCGATCGAGCTTCCCTCGTCGACTAGGACTCGACGGACGTCGAAGTTTGCTATCCTTGCTCGCACGAGCAGTGGGATTGTGGCGTCCGGGGCGCCGCCGGGCAGCTCCTCCAAATAGAAAGTGATCGGTTCTGACCTCCCTTTAAACCTCCTCAGGGTTGGGGTCAGGTCCGTGGTGGCGCTGATCAACTCGTCGAACTTCCTTTTCACTGAGCCGATTGTGAGGGAGCCAGGGTCTCCGCCGTTGGATATCAGCATTGCTGTCGGGAACCCTTCCCAGACGCTGAGGGCAGATGTCACTCCGACCGAGGGTATGAAGTCTTCTGGTCGGGTGACGGATAACGCCACCTGCAGCGGCCTGGCGTTCGGCGAGTTGCCCTCGTCGGAGCTCCGACGGTCATTCCTTCTGGGAGGGTCTCCTTTCCTTGTGTACTTAGACAGGTGACCCTCTTTGATCAGTGTCTCGATGGCGTCCTTCAGGTGG
Source organism: Vicia villosa (assembly GCF_029867415.1). Classification (NCBI taxonomy): domain Eukaryota; kingdom Viridiplantae; phylum Streptophyta; class Magnoliopsida; order Fabales; family Fabaceae; genus Vicia; species Vicia villosa. The sequence goes on from NC_081180.1 coordinate 150,017,892, forward strand.
ATGCACTCGTCCGTCAGGTGCCCGTGGCTCTTGTGATACTTGCAGTATTTGGACTTGTCGGTCCCCGGCCGGGAGGGATTCGGCTTCGGGGGCCTGATGTTGGAGTTTCTGAACTCGGCGTTTATGCACTCGGCCAGGATCTTCTCCCGTGAAACTTTCAGGGGGGTATAGTCGTTGAAGCGTCCTGCTGGCCCTCTGCGCTCCTTTGTGTCGCGGGACCTGTCGTCCCTCTTTCTCTCGTTTGCTCGGGGCGCGGCAGACGGGTCTTGGCTCGAGCTCCGAGTAACACCATTTCCCCTTGATGCTTTGACTGCGGCCGCTTCGCCTTCCTCGAAGGAGATGAAAGCTTGCGCCCTTTTCAAGATGGCGTTCATAGATCGCATTTTTTCGATCTTTATCGCTTTCCTGAACTCGCTGCCGGGGAGGAGCCCTCGCTCGAGGAGATACCTTTTCATGTAATCGGTCGTCTCCACTTGGACGGCCTCCTTGTTGAATCTGTCGAGGTAGTCTCGGAGAGGCTCGTTGATCCCTTGGACTACAGCTTCGAGGTTTGCCTCTGATTTCGGTTGACGGCGGGGAGCAGTGAAGTGACTCAGAAAGAGTTCCTTGAGCTCGGCCCAAGACTTGATGGAGTTAGGAGGGAGATTCCTGTACCAGGTCATTGCCCCCTTCCGGAGCGTGGTCGGGAAAATCCGACATTTGATGGAGTCGTGGACGACGTGATACTCCATGACGGCCTCCAGGTTCCTAATGTGATCGTCAGGATCTGTGGTCCCGTCGTACGCATCCAAAGTCGGGGGTTTTTCCATTCCTCGGGGAAGGCGAGCCCTTCGGATGCTTTCGGATAAGGGGCTGCGGAATTCCTCCTCGTCGCTGGCGCTCGGAGAGATCGAGCGTGTGTTACGTCGGGCGGGTTCCTCCTTGCGAGGTTTCCTCCCTTTCCTTGCGAGCCTTCTTTCCTCTCTGTCGGGAGAAGGGCTCTCCTCCTCTGTGGGCTCGGGCCTCCGATTTTTCTTGCTCTTTCGCAGAGGGGAGCGCGAGTAGAACCTCTGGCGGCGGGATCTTTTCGGTGGAGATCGCGAGGAGGATGGTGAGCGTCGGCGAGTCCTCCTAGGCGGGGAGCGCGAAGAGGAGGAACGCGATCGACGGTGCCTCCGCGGGGGAGAACTATGACGATGCCTCTTCTCTAGTTTCTCAATCCGTTCGCCCTGGAGTCGGATGAGGCGGTTGGTCCGCTGCAGCTCTTTGAGGATGACGAGGGTTGCGGGGTCGGTTTCCCCACGGGCATCTGTAGCATCCCGAGTCTGCCCATGGTGAGGTCTTGGTCTCTCAAGGGAACGGGTGGAGGAGGAGGCAGTCTGCCCGTCCTTGTGTTCAGTCTCATGTTGGACGCGAGCCAGCGGTTGTTCGGGCTGGGTTTGGATCAACTCGGCGTTCCGATCGTTCCGAGCTGTTTCCTCTCCATTGTTCTGAGGTTGGAGCTACTCGGTCTCGTCATTCTGAGCCTGCTCGACGTGCTGAGGCGGTGGTCTTCTGATGGGTTGGGGGGTCTCATGACCTGACCTCCCATTCCCCTCGGCAGAGCGTCGTCGTCGCCCCCTTCGATGCAGAGCCGGGTTGGATTCCTCGATCATTTCCGTGAGACGGAAAGGATCGGGGGTCGGGATGAGGACGGTGTTGTTGTTGTTTCCGGCCATGACGATTGAAGGATGGATTAGCTTTGATCTTTGTTTCTTTAAAGAAGGGGGAGCTTGTTTCCCACAGACGGCGCCACTGATCGTACCGGATCAGAAGAGTCGTCAAGGCCTGCTCGGATGCTGGGTCTTCGTGAAGTGAGAGGGGGGGTGTACCTGCAAGGTACTCCGATGCCAAAGTGAGTAGAGGAGCAAAGGAGAGCAAGTACTAGCGAAGGTTAGAAGAGAATTGAATACCTGACCCTCTACTGAGAGAGGGTATTTATAGCCCCCAGCGCTGGGCCATGATCACGCTAGTGGACTGGATTTCCAGGCCCAACTAGGAGACTGCCAGGTTTCCTAGGCGGAAATATCGGAGGTGTGTGATGTCCTCTGTCCTGGTTAACCGCTCCGGAATCCAAGGGAGACGCGGTCTTATAGGGGCCACGTGGACTCCGTAGTATTCGGAGGATTGAGTATGGAGGAGTCCCACGAGGAGCAGGGTCCTTGGCGAGGAGGGCGCTCGCGGGGAGCATGGTCCTCGATAGGGATGTTAGTGAGGAGCACCTTGCCGAGCAAGGGGGTGACGAGCACCATTTCACGTGATGGAGGGTGCAGCCTGGTTTGGGCCTCGAAGGTCCAGTGGGCCGAAAGTGGATTGGGCCAAGTCTTGGCCCAGTCCAGAACAATATATATATATATATATATATATATATATATATATATATATATATATATATATATATATATATGTACTATTTTTTAAATAAATTTGTTAAAAAGTTGCTTTTATAAAAAATTTATTTTAAAAAAATAAGTGGAAAGTTTAATTAAAAGGTAAAAAAAACCTATTAATCTATTAAAAAATATAAATAAAAATAGGCGGGTAAGCCCGCCGCCCGCCAACTTTCCATCTTGGCGGGGTGGACATGACTTTTATGCCCATTTTACTTGGTGGGCATGCCCGCCCCGCTCGTTTTTTGGCGGGCATAAGGCGGGGTGGGCGGCCCGTTTTGCCACCCCTACATTTATGTTGACTTTGTCTCAGCTCGCATTCCTTGAGTCGACGTTGAAGTAAATATATGATTTTCTTTGTTTTAGGTAATTTTATATGAAATTGCAGCAAATGGGATTCAATGATATTGTGTCAAACATAGTTATTGTGTTTTGTTGTTTTGATTTCTTGCTTGATTTTGATTTATTTTTTCATGTGAGCAAACTAGATATATGCATGGTTCTTGATCATTTACCGTTCTTCTTCATGTCTTCAAAGGTATTGTTCTCTTCTTCCAATATATTTTGTAAAAAAACCCATTCATAGAAATGAACGATGAGTCTAACATGTGAAACATGGTGTTACTGGTTCCTTTTCTGCTTGTCATTAAGGGTTATTGAAAAACATGCACGAACTTTTCTACATCGTGAGAATAAAAGGGTAAGAAACTTATCCTAGCAATATCAGCGATAGATCCATTATTTAGTTATTTCAGATGAACTTCATAATTTGTGTGAATTTTACTCTACAATGATTGTGAATTTTTGCAGGTATTCTCTGATTTTGGTAATGTCTAAAAAATCACTATGTTCGAAAATAATGGTCAAACTCAGGCACTAATTCAGTACCCTGTGTCATACCCCAAAATTTGCCCATATCATTTCATCTTCAAGGGCTCAAGGCTCAAGGGTTCTCCTCAAGCAACAGTCTCCTAATCAAAGGTTCAAATCAGGGTTTTTTAACTAAAAAGTCAACTCAACTTTGACCGGTCATAACTCTCACATGGTTTGTCAGAAATTGTCCAACCAAAGTCTATTCTCAAGGAAATTTCATTCTCTACAACTTTGATGTTGGGCCCAAAATTAAGAAATGCACCATTTGGGAGATATGGACAAAAACATTACAGGTCCTTTTGAAAGTCAATTAGAAGTCATCTTTTTCAAATGAAGCATACATGAACATGGAAGACTCAATTGAGATGAAACAAAAAGGATAATTTAGAAGACACTCTAAGCTTTCTAAATTGATCAAGAACACCTCCATAGGGTTAGAATTGAGTGAGATACGCATGGTTGAAGTTGAGCAAATTTCAAGATACGCATGAAACCCTAATTGCCCAAAACTTGGTTTTTGGACTAATGGGCCTAGAGTTTGTATTTCAAACACATCCATGACATATATAAGGGTCTATAAAACCATTCTCATCTTTTTGGTATTTTATTTATATTTTATTTGAATTTTATTCATATAAATGCAAAATAAATTAAACAAAATACAAGATATATTAATTAAATCATGGGGTTTCTATTTTTAATCATCCAAAGGCCCAAATAACATCATATGAAGGTCCAAATTCGTGGGAGCTTGATCATGAATAAGAAAGGCCAATTTTAGAAAGAATTACACATAAAAATTATCAAGTTTCCATGTCACCCAAAAAAACCCTAATGGCCAAGCCCAATGAAACCCTAATAAGACCATATATATTCTAAAAAAAATATAGAGGAAAGGGGGGCACAAAAAAGGGGAGCAAGGGTTAGGGTTTGAGGGTCCAAAGTTTCAACAAACTAGGGCTTGATCATAAAATTGTGAGAGGAGGTTTCAATCAATTCCAAGAGATTCAATATCCTCCCGAGACTCCCAAGAACGTTGTCCATCACGAAGCTCGTAACGTGCTTGAAGGCCCCCATTTGGGTAAGGATTTTGATTTCGTTTTTGTAATTCCACGCATTATTGACTGATTCTTGTTGCCTAGATCGCTTCATACACGTGCTTGGGACACGCCTGACGTTTCACATGGAACTTTGAACGCCGGAGCCGACCACTGCCATTGTTAGGGCAGTTCGGTTTGAGTGCTTCAAAATGCATCTTACATGCCGTTTTAGGTCTTGAAACTACAATAATCGGACTCGCAGCCCACAATTTAGGGGGTAGGGTCCCTCTTGGTCTTTTATTTCGTGGTTTTTTGCAGGTGGAGTTTTTGGGAGATCGGAGAAGACAACCGGTATTACTCCGGTCCGGCGGTCTGGGTTTGCAGAGGCGGGGATCCACGCGTGGAGGCTTTTGGTTGATCCGCGTGAAAGTTTGAAAGTTTGACCTGCGCGTGCTAAGCTGTGATTGGAGGGTCAACGAAACAAAGATCCTCTCTCCTCCCTCGATTGGATGACTGAAGGGTTCTGGGACCCACTCGTTGACTGGTTTTCAAAGTTCAACTCAATTTTCTCGTTTTACTATATATATATTTTGCTTTCCATAATATAAACAAGTACTTGATCTAGTACCGCCGGTGAGGGAAAGGGATGTGTGACCCCCAGAACCTGGGTTCGAACCCAGGATTTTGCTGCTTTTTTATCACATTTTCCCACCAGCGAATCCAATGCGTGGAACTTACGAAGGACTACAATGGTCCATCAAAAACCGGCCCTTGGATGTACAACGTTCAGGATCTAAAGAGCCAGAAGATGATCCTCACCATAGGCCCTCATCAACGCAATACATAGGAGTAGCGCCCAGGTTCTTTGTTTTTTTATTCTATTTTGCTTTATATTATTTAATTGCTTAATTATCTTAATATGTTTAGTATATATGATTCATTTTTTTTATTCAATTTGAATTAGGATATAATAAAATAGGATTAGGCTTAGGAGTATAATGTTTTCCCCGATTATTTCGATTATTCGATTCAATTGGTTTAATTAATTATTGTTATAATAAAACCACAAAAAACCTAGAAAGGTTTAATACATTAGGGTTCGCCCGATCCCATTGCCCATTTGGCGAAACATTAACCTTCGATTAATTCTCTCCTCGACCCGACTAAATCTATTAGTCGCATTAGACGAGAGATAAAAATAATAAAACTCAATTGATTACAAAAATTAAAACACATTTCATTTACTGCCCGCGACGATCGAATCTATCGGTCAGAGTAACCAGCAACACATTCAATCCGTTAACTATAATGATCAAACCTATTGATTATCGCAACTAACGGTGACATATTAAACCAGAGTTGTACGCCCAAATCTAAAACATTTAAAACACTTCAAATCAAACTACGGATTTTCATCCCTTCGATCAGGCAATTCAAAATGCCTTGCATAACACAAAGTCAAAACTACGATAGGCCATTCAAAAAGCCTTCAAACAACCTCATACTAATTCTAAGGCGTACAACCCTGTGCCCGAACTACGTTGACTCTGATTCTCCATAAGGAGATACGTAGGCACTTGGCAACAAGGCGAGTCCCTCTCCCTAAAATCTCAATTCACTTAAAACCTCAATTTTTATCCTTTTCACTTCTTTAGCTATTAACCTTAACTTTTAGCCATAAACCGTTATCTTAGATTCAAAGCCATAGGAAAGGGTCGAGGGTGCCTAACACCTTCCCTCGACCTGATTATAATAACTTACCCCGAATATTTAAACTGCGTAGGATTTCCTATTCGCCCTTCAGAATAGGTAGCGACTCTAAAAATTTAATTTTTAGGGCAGGTTGCTACACCCTGGTATCAATTCTATTCGTCTATTAGTTATTCAGTACCCTGGGCTTTATCTCCGATGGTGGATGCACAGGAAGATGTGATCCCGACAGTTACAATGGCTTTTCTTTTTTTTTTTTTCTGATTTTTTTTTTGTTTTCTAAAGGCTGTTTTTTGGATTTTTTAATTTTTGAAGTTAATTAGATGTGTTTTGTGTGAAGAATTGTTAGGGATGGTAGAAGTGATTTTCACGTCAAACGGCGTATTCCTGCAAAAGTTAGTTAATATTTGTACCATTTTGTGATGCAAAGAAGGGATGTTTTTCATCACATGGTTATCACAAAGCTCTCACATGGTTATCATAACTTTTAAGTTTTATACTAACATATCATAAAGAACTTACATGGTTATCATTGATTTTAAGCTTCTACTGTATTAAGTTTTGTCATTACTGTTAATTACAGATTAATACATTTTAATAGCACAATCAATTTAATTTGAACATGATAGTGAAGTTTATAACAGTTGGTTTTAAATTGCGGTCTATAGTAATTTTTTAGGTTTCAGTGTTAGTGACATTGGTTATAACATTTGATGTGGATCTGTGATTTGTTACCTGTAAATCAATGTCTGTGAGTTAACAAAGTTCACTTTGTGTGTCAAACAAACTATTGCACGACATGGCACAAGTGAAATCAACAAAGTTCATTTTGATTAAACATTTACAATGGATAAACCTTTGGCGGGTCTGAGAATTAAGTATTATTATCGATTTCTAGGGATAAGCCTAATCTTAGATTCAATGTATATATTTCTCACTCTTTTTTTCCGTCATTTTTTATAATTGTCCAATTGTATTGACAGTTAGATAGTTAGTTATGGCTGAATCAATTCTCAACTTTATTAATGTTAATGTTTGTATTGTTGTTTGTTTGTTTGTTGTGATATATGAATAGCATGTTGCTGCTGTCATTGGGAATAAGATCATTGTGGTTGGTGGCAAGTATGGTACTGGATTGTTAGATGATGTGCAGGTATGGTTTGATGTAATTGCTGCTAACAACATAGTAGTGTGATTGTGGATTGGTAGTAAGGTTTTATGTTTATATGTGTAAGATGATTTAAACATATCATGTACTATCATACTTTTAGTAATCAATTGACCAATCTGTCTAAAATGCCCTTTTTATTTTCAAAATTTACACTAACTAAATGGCATTCATGTAATCAACTAATGTTACCATTTATTCACCCCGTTATCCTATTAAATCATGCCACGTGTTAAGTTTTCACATTCTAAAATAAATCCTAAGTTGACACATGGAATCCCTAAATCAACTTCACTATCACTCTCCCTCTCATTTCTCTCATAATTTCATTTTGAAACACTCTCTCTCTTCAAACATAGACTACTATTTTCTCCCTTTTTTCATTCTCTCTCATTTCTTTAACCTTTCCACACTTCTCTCTCCAATTTTTTCGTTCTCTTTTCCATCAAACCCTAGCACGCCGCCACTCCTTTATCCTCCTTATTTGATTTTCTATTTTGATTTCTTCAATGTTCATGTTCAATATTGATGTTAATGGCCGGTGTTTTGCTTTCTCTGTGTAGTGTGTATTACTCTTCCAAATCGTTTCATGTTTCTATGGTTCTTTTCAGATTTTAATAGATTGCAACGAATTTTAACATTTCTTCGGGTTTTGCAGATCGTATGTGTAGATCTTGTATCATAGATCCCATTTATGTTGACTTCGTCTTAGCTCGCATTCCCTGAGTCGATGTTGAACTAAGGATATGATTTTCTTTGGTTTAGGTAATTTTATTTAATCATTTATGAAATTGCAGCAAATGGGATTCAATGATATTGTCTCAAACATAGTTATTGTGTTTTATTGTTTGATTCCTTGCTTGATTTTGTTTTATTTTTTCATGTGAACAAACTGGATATATGCACGGTTCTTGATCATTTACCGTTCTTCTTCATGTCTGCAAAGGTATTATTTTCTTCTTCCAATATATTTTGTAAAAAAACCCATTCATAGAAATGAACGATGAGTCTAACATGTGAAATATGGTGTTACTGATTCCTTTTCTGCTTGTCATTAAGGGTTGTTGAAAAACATGCACAAAATTTTCTGCATCGTGAGAATAAAAGAGTAAGAAACTTATCCTAGCAATATCACTGATAGATCCATCATTTAGTTATTTTAGTTAAACTTCATAATTTGTGTGAATTTTACTCTGCAATGATTGTGAATTTTTGTAGGTATTCTCTGCTTTTGGTACTGTCTAGAAAATCGCTATATTCGAAAATAATGGTCAAACCCAGGCACTAATTCAGTACCCTGGTATCAATCCTATTCGTCTTTTAATTCTACAGTACCCTGGGCTTTATCTTCGATGGTGCATCCGCTCCATTAGGGATTTCTAACATAGCAGCAAAATCGCGGACACAAAACTGATATTCCAATCCAAAAAGCCGAAAAAGAATAATTCCTTTCCTCAATCCTTGTCCACAGTTAGGCAGGTAAGTCAATGAGCTCAAGAATTCCAGAGTGAGCTTTCGGTAGGTACAGAATTTGCGGAACAGGTGAGAACCGGTCCAACCGATTTGGTTCAGCAAGTACATGACACTTTCGTCGATTCCTAACTTCTTCATAGTCGGGTGATGAGGATAGCGAGTCAAATCCATTTGTCTCTGAGCTAGCTTAGCATATCTCGCTTCTTGTCCTCTTCCTCGGAACACAACTTCCATATTGTCAACTTCTTGCATCTTGATAAGTTAGTAACTAGATTAGCCTATAAGTTGAAAAATATGAAAATTAAGTTAGAATTAGGCTAGTGTTGGAAAAAGAGAAAATTAAAAAGAAATAAAAATTAAAAGATGTAACAAATTATAATAATAATTATAATTATAAAAAGATGAGATTTTTATAACAATGATTAAAATAATGATTATAATTATAATAATTATTATAAGTGTCAAAAGGAATGAAAATTTAAATAGAAAATTAAAATAAAAGCAAGATAAAGTAAAATAAAATATTTTAAATAAATAAAAAAAATAAAGATAAGAAAATGAAATAAAAACGTGGGTTGTCTCCCACTAAGAGCTTTGTTTTATGTCGTAAACTCGACGATTTAAATGAAAATCATTTTTTTGAGTGAGCGGGCAGCTCGTCAAGTTTTAAAAGTTGAATATTTTCATCGTTCTCGAGACGATGGTAATGTTTAAGACGTTGCCCATTTACGACAAAAGGTTCGACCGTTTTTCCTTTAATTTCAATCGCTCCGCTCGGAAATATATTAGTAATTTCGAATGGACCAGACCATCGGGAACGTAGCTTTCCAAGAAATAGTTTTAGTCTAGAATTAAATAACAGAACTTTATCGCCTATGCTAAAACTTTTCCTAGATATACGCTTGTCGTGCCATTTTTTCGTTCTTTCTTTATAGATTTTAGCGTTTTCGTAAGCGTCTTGTCTAAGCTCGTCTAATTCGTTTATGTCTAGAATTCGTTTTTCACCAGCGGTAGTGTAATTTAAATTTAAATTCTTAATGGCCCAATAAGCCTTATGTTCCAATTCTACCGGGAGGTGACATGATTTTCCATAAACGAGTTTGAATGGGGTGGTTCCTATTGGAGTTTTGAATGCTGTTCTATAAGCCCATGAAGCTTCATTTAACTTGGATGACCAATCTTTTCTAGATATAGCAACTGTCTTTTCCAATATTTGCTTTATTTCGCGGTGAGAGACTACTACTTGTCCGCTTGTTTGTGGATGGTATGGTGTCGCTATTCGATGATTCACTCCATATTTTCGAAGGAGTTTTTCAAGGATTCTTGAAATGAAATGAGATCCACCATCGCTGATTACCAGTCTTGGTACACCAAACCTAGGAAAGATGACATTTTAAAAAAGTTTGATCACTACTCGTGTGTTGTTTGTAGGAGAAGCGATAGCTTCTATCCATTTCGAGACGTAATCGACAACTACGAGGATATATTTATTTCTAAATGATGATGGAAAGGGACCCATAAAGTCTATTCCCCAGACGTCAAATATTTCTACTTCTAGAATTCCTTTTTAAGGCATTTCGTCTTGTCTCGTGATATTTCCAGTTCGTTGACATCTATCACAGTTTATAACGACAAAGTGAACGTCTTTCCATAGGTTAGGCCAATAGAGTCCAGATTGGAGGATTTTAGCACAGGTTTTAGACGTGCTAGCATGTCCTCCATAAGGGGCTGAATGGCAATGCGTTATTATACTTCCTATTTCTTCCTCAGGTACACAACGTCTAAAGATTCCATCGGGGTCTCTCTTGAAAAGAAGAGGGTCGTCCCAATAGTATTTTTTCAGGTCATGGAAGAATTTCTTCTTCTGTTGGTAGCTTAGATCAGGGGGAAGTACACCAGCGACTAAATAATTTACAAAATCCGCATACCAGGGTGTAATGGTCATTGCAAAGGTGGTTGCGGCAGGTTTGTCGGGATCATTTCTTTCTAGTTGATCTATAAGCTTATCGTAAGGAAAATCATCGTTAATAGGTACGGTTTCAGGTTCTAGGTTTTCTAAGCGAGAAAGGTGGTCTGCTACTACGTTTTCTGTTCCCTTTTTATCTTTTATTTCTAAATCAAATTCTTGCAATAGCAAGATCCATCTTAAGAGTCTCGGTTTAGCATCCTGTTTAGTTAATCGGTACCTAATAGCGGCGTGGTCGGTGTATATTATTATTTTGGCTCCTACTAGGTATGAGCGGAATTTATCCAAAGCGAAAACTACAGCTAAAAGCTCTTTCTCAGTTGTAGCGTAGTTCATTTGAGCTTGGTCCATAGTTCTACTTGCATAGTAAATAACGTGAAGTTTCTTATCTTTTTTTTGACCTAGGACAGCGCCTACAGCGTAATCGCTTGCATCACACATTATTTCGAATGGTTCAGTCCAATCAGGAGGTTGCATGATGGGTGCAGAGATTAATGCTTCATTAAGGTTTTTGAAGGCTTCTAAACACTTGTCATCAAAGACAAAATCGGCGTCCTTCATTAATAATTCGGTTAATGGCTTAGTTATTTTCGAGAAGTCTTTAATGAAGCGTCGGTAAAAACCAACGTGTCCAAAGAAACTTCGTATCTCTCTAACGGTTTTTGGAGGTTGAAGGTTTTCAACAACTTCTATTTTAGCTCTGTCTACCTCAATTCCTCTATTCGACACTATATGTCCTAGCACAATCCCTTCTGGTACCATAAAGTGACACTTTTCCCAATTTAAGACTAAATTAACCTTCACACAACGTTCTAGAACTTTTTCTAAATTCGCAAGACATCCCTCGAAACTTTGTCCACATACGGAGAAGTCGTCCATGAAGACTTCCATAATATTATCTAGGAAGTCGGAGGATATTGCCATCATACATCTTTGGAATGTCGCAGGTGTGTTACATAATCCGAATGGCATTCGTCGGTAGGAAAAGGTTCCAAAAGGGCAGGTGAAAGTTGTTTTCTCTTGGTCATCAGGATGGATTGGGATTTGGAAGAAACCAGAGTAACCATATAAATAGCAAAAGCGGGAATGTCTAGCTAAGCGTTCTAACATTTGATCTATGAATGGCAGGGGAAAATGGTCTTTACGAGTGGCTTTATTCAGTTTTCTGTAATCTATGCACATTTGCCAACCAGATTCAACTCTTTTGGTTATAGTTTATCCTTTCTCATTCTTTATCACAGTGACTCCTCCTTTTTTAGGTACCACATGAACATGACTAACCCATTTACTATCGGATATGGGGTATATTATCCCAGCTTCTAAGAGTTTTAAGACTTCCTTCCTAACCACTTCGCTCATGATCGGGTTAAGTTTCCTCTGATGTTCCCTAGAGGTTTTCGAGTCTTCCTCGAGCATAATTCGATGCATACAAACAGAAGGGCTTATTCCTTTGAGATCAGATATCTTATAGCCTAAAGCTGTTGGATATTTCCTTAGGACTTCTAATAATTTTTCTGTTTCAATCGGTCCTAAGTCAGCATTGACTATTATAGGTCTTTCAAGTTCGGTATCTAGGAGTTCATATCTTAGATTGTTAGGAAGTGTTTTGAGTTCGTCAGTCAGTTTACTAGGAGAAGGTGTAGGTTCAGTTGTTGGTGCTAAACATTCGGTTAAACTTAGGTTTTGGGTTTCTTCTTGCGTGTGTCATCATCAGATGTTTCGATTATTGGGATTTCTAGGATTTCAGGGTTTTCGAGTGGTTCGATCTTTGTTTCTTTGACGCATTCGTCAGTGATGTCAATGAAACAACATGTGTCGTCAATTGCAGGTGATTTTAAGAAGTGAGATAGAATAAATTCAATCTTCTCTTCTCCTACTTCGAAGGTTAGTTTTCCTCGTTTAACGTCTATGATTGCACCAACAGTTGCTAAGAATGGTTTGGAGGTTGTGAAGATAAAGAATGGTGGTGGTATGAATTTATAGTGAGGTTTGAAAGTGGTGGATTAAAGATAGAATTAAAAGGGATTTATAGTGATGTTTGAAGTTTGAATGGATGGAAGAATGGAAAATGATGTAGAGTTATAGAGGTGATGATGGAGGTGATGATGGTGGGATGAATGTGGTTTATGGTGTTTAAATGGAAAAAATTATGGGGAAGAGAAAGAATATTGAATGATGAACTTTGAAATTCAAAATTCAAAATTCAAAATGGGAGTTATGGTGGTCTGCGTGGTCAAGGGGACATAGCAGCTGCCACACACCTTTGGGAGACGCGCATCTCAGGTGTGCAGGCTGAACGTGGACAGAGCATGGAGACGGACGTCTCCTGTCCTTTACATGCAGAGAGGTGATCCCACAGAGCTGGAGACGGACGTCTCCTAGCCTAGGGAAAATGCCTGTCTTGCATGCGCTTTGGTGGTCACGTTCTGACAGGTACAATGAAACATGATGAACAGTACAGAACAGTGACATGGTTTAATACTATAAACAGCAAAAATGTTGGTGACTAGAATGAGTATATTATATGCATTCATGAATATATAGCAGTCAATAGTAGCAGAATGTATAAAACACAGTAGCAGTGATGAATAAAATATTGCATTTTGAATTAAAACAGGGTACTGAGTGTTAATAGCAGCAAAATGTAAAATGCATAAAAGTAAACTCTAAACTAAGAATAAGAAATAACTAAAACTAGAAATAAAAATCTAATATTCTATAAGTCAACATCTAGCCACTTCTGTTGTTTTGCACATTAGAATAAATGTGTTTGGAGACTTAGTCGAATTGAGCATTAACGGTGTCGATGAAATTGAAGAAGTGCATTTGTAGAGTGTGTATCTCGTCGGGCATATGCTGGACTTCATGTTGCAGTGCATCTATAGCTTGGCCATGTGTGATCGGGTGATAAGCATGCTCGATCCTCGGAGGAGCATTTCTCGGGGCCACTGATTCAGCGGATGCAGCAGGATGTTGTTGTTCAGGCTCGACATCAGTCATATCCTCGGATTGATCCTCTTGTGAACCAGTAGGGTTCTCAGGCTCATATTCAGGAACGGGTTCATCTTCAGGCATAGGCTCGTATTCAAGCACAGGCTCATCCTCGGGCATAGGTTCATACTCAGGCACAGGTTTGCCTTCGGGAGGATTCATGTCATATTATCCAGGAAGAGTGTTAGGTTCAGATTCCGATTCCGATACATGCATGTCATTATCAAAATGTTCATAGGCTTGTGGAGTTTCAGGAGATGACTCTCTATCAGGAATCTGACCAAAGTAAAGCCAATTAGCAGGGTTGTGCACACTCGTCCTCGGATTCGGTAAGGTAAACGGATCTAGTACTTTGTTATCAATAAGTAGTTCAAACTGATCAGGACCAAGTTTTCCAATGATACCTCGATTAAAGCAGAACTGAATGTCCATAGCGATAGGGAGACCAGTTGGTGTCAATCCAAGCAGTGGTTGTCTCAGTCCTATAGCAATTGCAATCATAGTGACGAATCCGCCGATCATAATAGGTGAAACTTCGTCTTGCATGATGCGCTAGAAGTTTGCTAGCATAAATGTAATAGCATTGACCGGACGATTCTGAGAAGTGCAGAACATGATGAACAGTTCTTCTCTGGAAACTTCAGTGACATTCTCTGGTTTACCGAAAATGTAGTGAGCGATAATCTTATGCAGGTATCTGAAAGCAGTGTTATGAATGTTCTCGGAGTGAAACTCATGTTCTTCAGGATTATCGTTTCCAGTGATCTTACCCCAGAAATTTTCCAACTCCCAGTAAGCAAAAATTTCCTCTTGAACTGTGGTGAATGCATCCGCTCCATTAGGGATTTCTAACATAGCAGCAAAATCGCGGACACAAAACTGATATTCCAATCCAAAAAGCCGAAAAAGAATAATTCCTTTCCTCAATCCTTGTCCACAGTTAGGCAGGTAAGTCAATGAGCTCAAGAATTCCAGAGTGAGCTTTCGGTAGGTACAGAATTTGCGGAACAGGTGAGAACCGGCCCAACCGATTTGGTTCAGCAAGTACATGACACTTTCGTCGATTCCTAACTTCTTCATAGTCGGGTGATGAGGATAGCGAGTCAAATCCATTTGTCTCTGAGCTAGCTTAGCATATCTCGCTTCTTGTCCTCTTCCTCGGAACACAACTTCCATATTGTCAACTTCTTGCATCTTGATAAGTTAGTAACTAGATTAGCCTATAAGTTGAAAAATATGAAAATTAAGTTAGAATTAGGCTAGTGTTGGAAAAAGAGAAAATTAAAAAGAAAAAAAAAATTAAAAGATGTAACAAATTATAATAATAATTATAATTATAAAAAGATGAGATTTTTATAACAATGATTAAAATAATGATTATAATTATAATAATTATTATAAGTGTCAAAAGGAATGAAAATTTAAATAGAAAATTAAAATAAAAGCAAGATAAAATAAAATAAAATATTTTAAATAAATAAATAAAATAAAGATAAGAAAATGAAATAAAAACGTGGGTTGTCTCCCACTAAGAGCTTTGTTTTATGTCGTAAACTCGACGATTTAAATGAAAATCATTTTTTTGAGTGAGCCGGCAGCTCGTCAAGTTTTAAAAGTTGAATATTTTCATCGTTCTCGAGACGATGGTAATGTTTAAGACGTTGCCCATTTACGATAAAAGTTTCGACCGTTTTTCCTTTAATTTCAATCGCTCCGCTCGGAAATATGTTAGTAATTTCGAATGGACCAGACCATCGGGAACATAGCTTTCCAGGAAATAGTTTTAGTCTAGAATTAAATAGCAGAACTTTATCGCCTATGCTAAAACTTTTCCTAGATATACGCTTGTCGTGCCATTTTTTCGTTCTTTCTTTATAGATTTTAGCGTTTTCGTAAGCGTCTTGTCTAAGCTCATCTAATTCGTTTATGTCTAGAATTCGTTTTTCACCAGCGGTAGTGTAATTTAAATTTAAATTCTTAATGGCCCAATAAGCCTTATGTTCCAATTCTACCGGGAGGTGACATGATTTTCCATAAACGAGTTTGAATGGGGTGGTTCCTGTTGGAGTTTTGAATGCTGTTCTATAAGCCTATAAAGCTTCATTTAACTTGGATGACCAATCTTTTCTAGATATAGCAACAGTCTTTTCCAATATTTGCTTTATTTCGCGGTTAGAGACTTCTACTTGTCCGCTTGTTTGTGGATGGTATGGTGTCGCTATTCGATGATTCACTCCATATTTTCGAAGGAGTTTTTCAAGGATTCTTGAAATGAAATGAGATCCACCATCGCTGATTACCAGTCTTGGTACACCAAACCAAGGAAAGATGACATTTTTAAAAAGTTTGATCACTACTCGTGTGTTGTTTGTAGGAGAAGCGATAGCTTCTATCCATTTCGAGACGTAATCGACAACTACGAGGATATATTTATTTCTGAATGATGATGGAAAGGGACCCATAAAGTCTATTCCCCAGACGTCAAATATTTCTACTTCTAGAATTCCTTTTTAAGGCATTTCGTCTTGTCTCGAGATATTTCCAGTTCGTTGACATCTATCACAATTTATAACGGCAAAGTGAACGTCTTTCCATAGGTTAGGCCAATAGAGTCCAGATTGGAGGAATTTAGCACAGATTTTAGACGTGCTAGCATGTCCTCCATAAGGGGCTGAATGGCAATGCGTTATTATACTTCCTATTTCTTCCTCAGGTACACAACGTCTAAAGATTCCATCGGGGTCTCTCTTGAAAAGAAGAGGGTCGTCCCAATAGTATTTTTTCAGGTCATGGAAGAATTTCTTCTTCTGTTGGTAGCTTAGATCAGGGGGAAGTACACCAGCGACTAAATAATTTACGAAATCCGCATACCAGGGTGTAATGGTCATTGCAAAGGTGGTTGCAGCAGGTTTGTCGGGATCATTTCTTTCTAGTTGATCTATAAGCTTATCGTAAGGAAAATCATCGTTAATAGGTACGGTTTCAGGTTCTAGGTTTTCTAAGCGAGAAAGGTGGTCTGCTACTACGTTTTCTGTTCCCTTTTTATCTCTTATTTCTAAATCAAATTCTTGCAATAGCAAGATCCATCTTAAGAGTCTCGGTTTAGCATCCTTTTTAGTTAATCGGTACCTAATAGCGGCGTGGTCGGTGTATATTATTATTTTGGCTCCTACTAGGTATGAGCGGAATTTATCCAAAGCGAAAACTACAGCTAAAAGCTCTTTCTCAGTTGTAGCGTAGTTCATTTGTGCTTGGTCCATAGTTCTACTTGCATAGTAAATAACGTGAAGTTTCTTATCTTTTTTTTGACCTAGGACAGCGCCTACAGCGTAATCGCTTGCATCACACATTATTTCGAATGGTTCAGTCCAATCAGGAGGTTGCATGATGGGTGCAGAGATTAATGCTTCATTAAGGTTTTTGAAGGCTTCTAAACACTTGTCATCAAAGACAAAATCGGCGTCCTTCATTAATAATTCGGTTAATGGCTTAGTTATTTTCGAGAAGTCTTTAATGAAGCGTCGGTAAAAACCAACGTGTCCAAAGAAACTTCGTATCTCTCTAACGGTTTTTGGAGGTTGAAGGTTTTCAACAACTTCTATTTTAGCTCTGTCTACCTCAATTCCTCTATTCGACACTATATGTCCTAGCACAATCCCTTCTGGTACCATAAAGTGACACTTTTCCCAATTTAAGACTAAATTAACCTTCACACAACGTTCTAGAACTTTTTCTAAATTCGCAAGACATCCCTCGAAACTTTGTCCACATACGGAGAAGTCGTCCATGAAGACTTCCATAATATTATCTAGGAAGTCGGAGGATATTGCCATCATACATCTTTGGAATGTCGCAGGTGTGTTACATAATCCGAATGGCATTCGTCGGTAGGAAAAGGTTCCAAAAGGGCAGGTGAAAGTTGTTTTCTCTTGGTCATCAGGATGGATTGGGATTTGGAAGAAACCAGAGTAACCATATAAATAGCAAAAGCGGGAATGTCTAGCTAAGCGTTCTAACATTTGATCTATGAATGGCAGGGGAAAATGGTCTTTACGAGTGGCTTTATTCAGTTTTCTGTAATCTATGCACATTCGCCAACCAGATTCAACTCTTTTGGTTATAGTTTATCCTTTCTCATTCTTTATCACAGTGACTCCTCCTTTTTTAGGTACCACATGAACATGACTAACCCATTTACTATCGGATATGGGGTATATTATCCCAGCTTCTAAGAGTTTTAAGACTTCCTTCCTAACCACTTCGCTCATGATCGGGTTAAGTTTCCTCTGATGTTCCCTAGAGGTTTTCGAGTCTTCCTCGAGCATAATTCGATGCATACAAACAGAAGGGCTTATTCCTTTGAGATCAGATATCTTATAGCCTAAAGCTGTTGGATATTTCCTTAGGACTTCTAATAATTTTTCTGTTTCAATCGGTCCTAAGTCAGCATTGACTATTATAGGTCTTTCAAGTTCGGTATCTAGGAATTCATATCTTAGATTGTTAGGAAGTGTTTTGAGTTCGTCAGTCAGTTTACTAGGAGAAGGTGTAGGTTCAGGTGTTGGTGCTAAACATTCGGTTAAACTTAGGTTTTGGGTTTCTTCTTGCGTGTGTCATCATCAGATGTTTCGATTATTGGGATTTCTAGGATTTCAGGGTTTTCGAGTGGTTCGATCTTTGTTTCTTTGACGCATTCGTCAGTGATGTCCATGAAACAACATGTGTCGTCAATTGCAGGTGATTTTAAGAAGTGAGATAGAATAAATTCAATCTTCTCTTCTCCTACTTCGAAGGTTAGTTTTCCTCGTTTAACGTCTATGATTGCACCAGTAGTTGCTAAGAATGGTTTGGAGGTTGTGAAGATAAAGAATGGTGGTGGTATGAATTTATAGTGAGGTTTGAAAGTGGTGGATTAAAGATAGAATTAAAAGGGATTTATAGTGATGTTTGAAGTTTGAATGGATGGAAGAATGGAAAATGATGTAGAGTTATAGAGGTGATGATGGAGGTGATGATGGAGGGATGAATGTGGTTTATGGTGTTTAAATGGAAAAAATTATGGGGAAGAGAAAGAATATTGAATGATGAACTTTGAAATTCAAAATTCAAAATTCAAAATGGGAGTTATGGTGGTCTGCGTGGTCAAGGGGACATAGCAGCTGCCACACACCCTTGGGAGACGCGCATCTCAGGTGTGCAGGCTGCACGTGGACAGAGCATGGAGACGGACGTCTCCTGTCCTTTACATGCAGAGAGGTGATCCCACAGAGCTGGAGACGGACGTCTCCTAGCCTAGGGAAAATGCCTGTCTTGCATGCGCTTTGGTGGTCACGTTCTGACAGGTACAATGAAACATGATGAACAGTACAGAACAGTGACATGGTTTAATACTATAAACAGCAAAAATGTTGGTGACTAGACTGAGTATATTATATTCATGAATATATAGCAGTCAATAGTAGCAGAATGTATAAAACACAGTAGCAGTGATGAATAAAATATTGCATTTTGAATTAAAACAGGGTACTGAGTGTTAATAGCAGCAAAATGTAAAATGCATAAAAGTAAACTCTAAACTAAGAATAAGAAATAACTAAAACTAGAAATAAAAATCTAATATTCTATAAGTCAACATCTAGCCACTTCTGTTGTTTTGCACATTAGAATAAATGTGTTTGGAGACTTAGTCGAATTGAGCATTAACGGTGTCGATGAAATTGAAGAAGTGCATTTGTAGAGTGTGTATCTCGTCGGGCATATGCTGGACTTCATGTTGCAGTGCATCTATAGCTTGGCCATGTGTGATCGGGTGATAAGCATGCTCGATCCTCGGAGGAGCATTTCTCGGGGCCACTGATTCAGCGGATGCAGCAGGATGTTGTTGTTCAGGCTCGACATCAGTCATATCCTCGGATTGATCCTCTTGTGAACCAGTAGGGTTCTCAGGCTCATATTCAGGAACGGGTTCATCTTCAGGCATAGGCTCGTATTCAAGCACAGGCTCATCCTCGGGCATAGGTTCATACTCAGGCACAGATTTGCCTTCGGGAGGATTCATGTCATATTATCCAGGAGGAGTGTTAGGTTCAGATTCCGATTCCGATACATGCATGTCATTATCAAAATGTTCATAGGCTTGTGGAGTTTCAGGAGATGACTCTCTATCAGGAATCTGACCAAAGTAAAGCCAATTAGCAGGGTTGTGCACACTCGTCCTCGGATTCGGTAAGGTAAACGGATCTAGTACTTTGTTATCAATAAGTAGTTCAAACTGATCAGGACCAAGTTTTCCAATGATACCTCGATTAAAGCAGAACTGAATGTCCATAGCGATAGGGAGACCAGTTGGTGTCAATCCAAGCAGTGGTTGTCTCAGTCCTATAGCATTTGCAATCATAGTGACGAATCCGCCGATCATAATAGGTGAAACTTCGTCTTGCATGATGCGCTAGAAGTTTGCTAGCATAAATGTAATAGCATTGACCGGACGATTCTGAGAAGTGCAGAACATGATGAACAGTTCTTCTCTGGAAACTTCAGTGACATTCTCTGGTTTACCGAAAATGTAGTGAGCGATAATCTTATGCAGGTATCTGAAAGCAGTGTTATGAATGTTCTCGGAGTGAAACTCATGTTCTTCAGGATTATCGTTTCCAGTGATCTTACCCCAGAAATTTTCCAACTCCCAATAAGCAAAAATTTCCTCTTGAACTGTGGTGAATGCATCCGCTCCATTAGGGATTTCTAACATAGCAGCAAAATCACGGACACAAAGCTGATATTCCAATCCAAAAAGCCGAAAAAGAATAATTCCTTTCCTCAATCCTTGTCCACAGTTAGGCAGGTAAGTCAATGAGCTCAAGAATTCCAGAGTGAGCTTTCGGTAGGTACAGAATTTGCGGAACAGGTGAGAACCGGCCCAACCGATTTGGTTCAGCAAGTACATGACACTTTCGTCGATTCCTAACTTCTTCATAGTCGGGTGATGAGGATAGCGAGTCAAATCCATTTGTCTCTGAGCTAGCTTAGCATATCTCGCTTCTTGTCCTCTTCCTCGGAACACAACTTCCATATTGTCAACTTCTTGCATCTTGATAAGTTAGTAACTAGATTAGCCTATAAGTTGAAAAATATGAAAATTAAGTTAGAATTAGGCTAGTGTTGGAAAAAGAGAAAATTAAAAAGAAAAAAAAATTAAAAGATGTAACAAATTATAATAATAATTATAATTATAAAAAGATGAGATTTTTATAACAATGATTAAAATAATGATTATAATTATAATAATTATTATAAGTGTCAAAAGGAATGAAAATTTAAATAGAAAATTAAAATAAAAGCAAGATAAAATAAAATAAAATATTTTAAATAAATAAATAAAATAAAGATAAGAAAATGAAATAAAAACGTGGGTTGTCTCCCACTAAGAGCTTTGTTTTATGTCGTAAACTCGACGATTTAAATGAAAATCATTTTTTTGAGTGAGCCGGCAGCTCGTCAAGTTTTAAAAGTTGAATATTTTCATCGTTCTCGAGACGATGGTAATGTTTAAGACGTTGCCCATTTACGATAAAAGTTTCGACCGTTTTTCCTTTAATTTCAATCGCTCCGCTCGGAAATATGTTAGTAATTTCGAATGGACCAGACCATCGGGAACATAGCTTTCTAGGAAATAGTTTTAGTCTAGAATTAAATAACAGAACTTTATCGCCTATGCTAAAACTTTTCCTAGATATACGCTTGTCGTGCCATTTTTTCGTTCTTTCTTTATAGATTTTAGCGTTTTCGTAAGCGTCTTGTCTAAGCTCGTCTAATTCGTTTATGTCTAGAATTCGTTTTTCACCAGCGGTAGTGTAATTTAAATTTAAATTCTTAATGGCCCAATAAGCCTTATGTTCCAATTCTACCGGGAGGTGACATGATTTTCCATAAACGAGTTTGAATGGGGTGGTTCCTATTGGAGTTTTGAATGCTGTTCTATAAGCCCATAAAGCTTCATTTAACTTGGATGACCAATCTTTTCTAGATATAGCAACAGTCTTTTCCAATATTTGCTTTATTTCGCGGTTAGAGACTTCTACTTGTCCGCTTGTTTGTGGATGGTATGGTGTCGCTATTCGATGATTCACTCCATATTTTCGAAGGAGTTTTTCAAGGATTCTTGAAATGAAATGAGATCCACCATCGCTGATTACCAGTCTTGGTACACCAAACCTAGGAAAGATGACATTTTAAAAAAGTTTGATCACTACTCGTGTGTTGTTTGTAGGAGAAGCGATAGCTTCTATCCATTTCGAGACGTAATCGACAACTACGAGGATATATTTATTTCTAAATGATGATGGAAAGGGACCCATAAAGTCTATTCCCCAGACGTCAAATATTTCTACTTCTAGAATTCCTTTTTAAGGCATTTCGTCTTGTCTCGAGATATTTCCAGTTCGTTGACATCTATCACAATTTATAACGGCAAAGTGAACGTCTTTCCATAGGTTAGGCCAATAGAGTCCAGATTGGAGGATTTTAGCACAGATTTTAGACGAGCTAGCATGTCCTCCATAAGGGGCTGAATGGCAATGCGTTATTATACTTCCTATTTCTTCCTCAGGTACACAACGTCTAAAGATTCCATCGGGGTCTCTCTTGAAAAGAAGAGGGTCGTCCCAATAGTATTTTTTCAAGTCATGGAAGAATTTCTTCTTCTGTTGGTAGCTTAGATCAGGGGGAAGTACACCAGCGACTAAATAATTTACGAAATCCGCATACCAGGGTGTAATGGTCATTGCAAAGGTGGTTGCGGCAGGTTTGTCGGGATCATTTCTTTCTAGTTGATCTATAAGCTTATCGTAAGGAAAATCATCGTTAATAGGTACGGTTTCAGGTTCTAGGTTTTCTAAGCGAGAAAGGTGGTCTGCTACTACGTTTTCTGTTCCCTTTTTATCTCTTATTTCTAAATCAAATTCTTGCAATAGCAAGATCCATCTTAAGAGTCTCGGTTTAGCATCCTTTTTAGTTAATCGGTACCTAATAGCGGCGTGGTCGGTGTATATGATTATTTTGGCTCCTACTAGGTATGAGCGGAATTTATCCAAAGCGAAAACTACAGCTAAAAGCTCTTTCTCAGTTGTAGCGTAGTTCATTTGTGCTTGGTCCATAGTTCTACTTGCATAGTAAATAACGTGAAGTTTCTTATCTTTTTTTTGACCTAGGACAGCGCCTACAGCGTAATCGCTTGCATCACACATTATTTCGAATGGTTCAGTCCAATCAGGAGGTTGCATGATGGGTGCAGATATTAATGCTTCCTTAAGGTTTTTGAAGGCTTCTAAACACTTGTCATCAAAGACAAAATCGGCGTCCTTCATTAATAATTCGGTTAATGGCTTAGTTATTTTCGAGAAGTCTTTAATGAAGCGTCGGTAAAAACCAACGTGTCCAAAGAAACTTCGTATCTCTCTAACGGTTTTTGGAGGTTGAAGGTTTTCAACAACTTCTATTTTAGCTCTGTCTACCTCAATTCCTCTATTCGACACTATATGTCCTAGCACAATCCCTTCTGGTACCATAAAGTGACACTTTTCCCAATTTAAGACTAAATTAACCTTCACACAACGTTCTAGAACTTTTTCTAAATTCGCAAGACATCCCTCGAAACTTTGTCCACATACGGAGAAGTCGTCCATGAAGACTTCCATAATATTATCTAGGAAGTCGGAGGATATTGCCATCATACATCTTTGGAATGTCGCAGGTGTGTTACATAATCCGAATGGCATTCGTCGGTAGGAAAAGGTTCCAAAAGGGCAGGTGAAAGTTGTTTTCTCTTGGTCATCAGGATGGATTGGGATTTGGAAGAAACCAGAGTAACCATATAAATAGCAAAAGCGGGAATGTCTAGCTAAGCGTTCTAACATTTGATCTATGAATGGCAGGGGAAAATGGTCTTTACGAGTGGCTTTATTCAGTTTTCTGTAATCTATGCACATTCGCCAACCAGATTCAACTCTTTTGGTTATAGTTTATCCTTTCTCATTCTTTATCACAGTGACTCCTCCTTTTTTAGGTACCACATGAACAGGACTAACCCATTTACTATCGGATATGGGGTATATTATCCCAGCTTCTAAGAGTTTTAAGACTTCCTTCCTAACCACTTCGCTCATGATCGGGTTAAGTTTCCTCTGATGTTCCCTAGAGGTTTTCGAGTCTTCCTCGAGCATAATTCGATGCATACAAACAGAAGGGCTTATTCCTTTGAGATCAGATATCTTATAGCCTAAAGCTGTTGGATATTTCCTTAGGACTTCTAATAATTTTTCTGTTTCAATCGGTCCTAAGTCAGCATTGACTATTATAGGTCTTTCAAGTTCGGTATCTAGGAATTCATATCTTAGATTGTTAGGAAGTGTTTTGAGTTCGTCAGTCAGTTTACTAGGAGAAGGTGTAGGTTCAGGTGTTGGTGCTAAACATTCGGTTAAACTTAGGTTTTGGGTTTCTTCTTGCGTGTGTCATCATCAGATGTTTCGATTATTGGGATTTCTAGGATTTCAGGATTTTCGAGTGGTTCGATCTTTGTTTCTCTGACGCATTCGTCAGTGATGTCCATGAAACAACATGTGTCGTCAATTGCAGGTGATTTTAAGAAGTGAGATAGAATAAATTCAATCTTCTCTTCTCCTACTTCGAAGGTTAGTTTTCCTCGTTTAACGTCTATGATTGCACCAGCAGTTGCTAAGAATGGTTTGGAGGTTGTGAAGATAAAGAATGGTGGTGGTATGAATTTATAGTGAGGTTTGAAAGTGGTGGATTAAAGATAGAATTAAAAGGGATTTATGGTGATGTATGAAGTTTGAATGGATGGAAGAATGGAAAATGATGTAGAGTTATGGAGGTGATGATGGAGGGATGAATGTGGTTTATGGTGTTTAAATGGAAAAAATTATGGGGAAGAGAAAGAATATTGAATGATGAATTTTGAAATTCAAAATTCAAAATTCAAAATGGGAGTTATGGTGGTCTGCGTGGTCAAGGGGACATAGCAGCTGCCACACACCCTTGGGAGACGCGCATCTCAGGTGTGCAGGCTGCAGGTGGACAGAGCATGGAGACGGACGTCTCCTGTCCTTTACATGCAGAGAGGTGGTCCCACAGAGATGGAGACGGACGTCTCCTAGCCTAGGGAAAATGCCTGTCTTGCATGCGCTTTGGTGGTCACGTTCTGACAGGTACAATGAAACATGATGAACAGTACAGAACAGGGACATGGTTTAATACTATAAGCAGCAAAAATGTTGGTCACCAGACTGAGTATATTATATGCATTCATGAATATATAGCAGTCAATAGTAGCAGAATGTATAAAACACAGTAGCAGTGATGAATAAAATATTGCATTTTGAATTAAAACAGGGTACTGAGTGTTAATAGCAGCAAAATGTAAAATGCATAAAAGTAAACTCTAAACTAAGAATAAGAAATAACTAAAACTAGAAATAAAAATCTAATATTCTCTAAGTCAACATCTAGCCACTTCTGTTGTTTTGCACATTAGAATAAATGTGTTTGGAGACTTAGTTGAATTGAGCATTAACGGTGTCGATGAAATTGAAGAAGTGCATTTGTAGAGTGTGTATCTCGTCGGGCATATGCTGGACTTCATGTTGCAGTGCATCTATAGCTTGGCCATGTGTGATCGGGTGATAAGCATGCTCGATCCTCGGAGGAGCATTTCTCGGGGCCACTGATTCAGCGGATGCAGCAGGATGTTGTTGTTCAGGCTCGACATCAGTCATATCCTCGGATTGATCCTCTTGTGAACCAGTAGGGTTCTCAGGCTCATATTCTGGAACGGGTTCATCTTCAGGCATAGGCTCGTATTCAAGCACAGGCTCATCCTCGGGCATAGGTTCATACTCAGGCATAGGTTTGCCTTCGGGAGGATTCATGTCATATTATCCAGGAGGAGTGTTAGGTTCAGATTCCGATTCCGATACATGCATGTCATTATCAAAATGTTCATAGGCTTGTGGAGTTTCAGGAGATGACTCTCTATCAGGAATCTGACCAAAGTAAAGCCAATTAGCAGGGTTGTGCACACTCGTCCTCGGATTCGGTAAGGTAAATTGATCTAGTACTTTGTTATCAATAAGTAGTTCAAACTGATCAGGACCAAGCTTTCCAATGATACCTCGATTAAAGCAGACCTGAATGTCCATAGCGATAGGGAGACCAGTTGGTGTCAATCCAAGCAGTGGTTGTCTCAGTCCTATAGCATTTGCATTCATAGTGACGAATCCGCCGATCATAATAGGTGAAACTTCGTCTTGCATGATGCGCTAGAAGTTTGCTAGCATAAATGTAATAGCATTGACCGGACGATTCTGAGAAGTGCAGAACATGATGAACAGTTCTTCTCTGGAAACTTCAGTGACACTCTCTGGTTTACCGAAAATGTAGTGAGCGATAATCTTACGCAGGTATCTGAAAGCAGGGTTATGAATGTTCTCAGAGTGAAACTCATGTTCTTCAGGATTATCGTTTCCAGTGATCTTACCCCAGAAATTTTCCAACTCCCAGTAAGCAAAAATTTCCTCTTGAACTGTGGGGAATGCATCCGCTTCATTAGGGATTTCTAACATAGCAGCAAAATCGCGGACACAAAACTGATATTCCAATCCAAAAAGCCGAAAAAGAATAATTCCTTTCCTCAATCCTTGTCCACAGTTAGGCAGGTAAGTCAATGAGCTCAAGAATTCCAGAGTGAGCTTTCGGTAGGTACAGAATTTGCGGAACAGGTGAGAAACGGTCCAACCGATTTGGTTCAGCAAGTACATGACACTTTCGTCGATTCCTAACTTCTTCATAGTCGGGTGATGAGGATAGCGAGTCAAATCCATTTGTCTCTGAGCTAGCTTAGCATATCTCGCTTCTTGTCCTCTTCCTCGGAACACAACTTCCATATTGTCAACTTCTTGCATCTTGATAAGTTAGTAACTAGATTAGCCTATAAGTTGAAAAATATGAAAATTAAGTTAGAATTAGGCTAGTGTTGGAAAATTAGAAAATTAAAAAGAAATAAAAATTAAAAGATGTAACAAATTATAATAATAATTATAATTATAAAAAGATTAGATTTATATAACAATGATTAAAATAATGATTATAATTATAATAATTATTATAAGTGTCTAAAGGAATGAAAATTTAAATAGAAAATTAAAATAAAAACAAGATAAAGTAAAATAAAATATTTTAAATAAATAAATAAAATAAAGATAAGAAAATGAAATACCAGGATTTTTTAGTTTGGGAGGCATGTTGTTTTGAATGATAGCGCTACATTCTGCGGTAAGCGTTACAGTTTCGTTATCCTTGAGTTTCTTTTTGTTTGAAAGAATTTCTTTTAAGAATTTAGCATATGAAGGCATCTGAGTTATAGCTTCCGTGAAAGGTATGGTTATGTTTAATTGTTTTAGAAGTTCTACAAACTTTTTAAATTGCGCTTCGGTTTTAGATTTAGCTAATCTCTGAGGGTAAGGAATTGGTGGCTTATAAGGTGGCGGTGGAACGTAAGGTTTTTCTTTTTCAGGTTCCACTTCGGTATTGTTTTCATTCGTTTTAGCGGTTTGATCATCAGTTGATGTCATTTTGGTTTCCTTTGGCTCTTGTTGTGACATTGGTGCGTTTTGAGTTCTAGGATCGATATGTCCATCGTTGTTCGTTCCACTTCGCTCGCGTTCGCATGTCCTTTAGGATTAGGTTGTGGTTGAGCAGGAAACGTGCCAGCAGGGGCAGTAGTAGGTGGTTGTTGTTAAGCTACTTGTGAGATTTGTGTTTCTAGCATCTTGTTATGTGTAGCTAAAGCATCTCACTACGCCAAACAAGTAAAAAGACAACGCTTTTTTTGGCTTTAGCAGCGCTTTAAAGCGTTTTCTATTCCACCGCTGTTGTAGGTAAAGGCAACGCTTGTTTTAACCTTGAAAGCGCTGCTAAAGGCCCCCTTTAGCAAGCACTTTTACTTAGAAAGCGCTGCTAAAGGCCCCCTTTAGGCAGCGCTTCTCTTTTAAAGCGCTGTCTATTCCCAACTTTATGCAGCGCTTTCATATAATATAAATTTTTACCAGAATTTTTGGCCATATTTTGCACCAGATTTTCACCAGATTTGATAGTTTTAATATATAAAACAACAACTTGAAAATTATACATATATATATATATATATATATAAATATATCACCAAATTTGCATATACAAAAAATCTACATATATATAATTAATGATATATACAACAACTTGAAAATTCTAAAATGCTAAATTGATGTTAAATCTACATATTACTATCTTCGAGAATTTCTAAAAAAATAACAACAATGAACTTGTTAGCTCTATCTTCTACATCAACACCTTTAAATTGTATTTTGCCAAATTATGTGATTGTGCTTTTGTGTCAACTTCCATTTGTTTGCCAAATTTTGTTGTCAACAACAGACCCTGGAAAATCAGAAAGAGGTTGTCAACTATACATGAAACCAATGCTTTATATAAAATAATGGAACCATGACACATTTCAGAACAACCATTACATTCATCACATGAAATCAAAAGAAATGAAGGAGGATTAGTAACATCAAGAAAAATCAAGGAAGTATAAACTTGAACAAAGGGCATATTTGACAAAGCTCATCATTATTCAAAACTATTTTATAAGCCATCCTGGAGATCCTGGAGAGCTTATGGAAATAAGCTGAAACAAACTTATAGACATATCATAAGGTGTTTCCATGAACTTTATAAAACTGTCTCACAAGTGTTTTATGTCAATAGATAGATAGGCTTAAATGATTTAATCCAAGCATTTCCTGAGTTTAAATTCGAACCTGCATTGAAGGCATATAATATGCAGTCTCCATTCCATTTTTCACCTGCGATTTCTTCAAGAAACTCAACATTAAACTATACCAATTCACATCGAGCAAACTGCCTAGAGTAGGCATGCCTCCATTTTAGCATATTCTCTCCTATTCTCGGACCAGGTTTCAGCCCTCCACTGAAACCAAGAAAAAACAAAGGACCAAGAGCACTGACAAAAGAAAGAATAAAAAAAAAGAAAGAAAGAAAACAAACACATTGCTAGAGGCATAACCCTCATCATTCCACCATAATGATCGAGGTTAAATCCTAACCTCGAGCCAACAATACATCCAGATTACTGGAATGGGCACCAGACGAAGAATCCAATTGAGTTGCTCTTCTCATAGTTTTGTTACCGTGATTTCTATTTTCTTCCCTAAATGGATGTCCATGGTTAGTTACCTGATGTAAATGAAGCATAGCAATCATACTAACAACAACCAAAGCAGCATTGCCCACTATTCCACCCATATGATCCAACCCGAAAGATTTCTTCACAAAATTGAAACTCGAGACAAAAGCACTAATGAGTATATTAGATCTCTTCCCTTTATCAGCTACAAAATTCTCAGCTGTACATTTTGGTTGTCCAAAAACTTCAGGTGAAATAAGGCCGCTTGCATCCTGTACATCTCCAACAAAAGCAAGAGCTTCTTCAATGACTTTATATTTTTTACCAAGGTGTTCCGACAGTCTCATTGCAAGAACAATTCTACTCTGTTCCAAGCGAGCAATTGCAGCATCTCTTTCAACACGCTGCTGTGTCTGAATGGTCTACATATCAAACAGAATGAAATTATAATTTAGAACAAAACCATATTCAAAAAACAAATAAGGTGGGGCCGAAAAATTCATGATAAGGAAATCAAGCATATAATTAACAGATCAATAAACCATCTCAAGTTCCAGAAGAAACTAAAGGACAAACAATGCCTACAACCTATATATATTGTCGGCTCATTTTATGCATTAAACATCTTAACCATCACATAAACCAAATAATAGACCTTTACATTTTACTCATTAAATCATACTTATCCCTGTTATACAAACCTTCCTTTCCATGGAACATTAATTATATTCATTACCTTTAACAACAATTGGGCCATTCTTTATGAATACAAAGGCTCTATTTCATCCTGACCGTCAAATGTTAATCTTGTAACAATAGTATTCTCATTGAGATGGAATTGTACTACATTGGTATTTGACTTCTATTATCATTATAAATAGCAGTAATAGGTACACAACATAATTAGGATTACCAATTGCAGCACAATAACATTGTTGCGGCAGGGCCCTTAGCGATACAGTGCCATCCATTGTGTTGCAGTTCACAGGAGTCAGTTGCAGCCATTTTTTGGGGTCTTCAAGATTCTCGAGCGCCGTCCTTATAGCATTAAGACTCTTCGCTTCACGAACAGGGTCATCGCCATCTTCACTCTGTGGCCGAAAATCCTTCACGAAAACAAAACCGTCACCGTCGCGTGTCATTTCGGTGGCAACTGCGTCAGTTTTACTGTGAGAGGAATTCGTGATAGTCTTCAAGACAACATTCAAAAGATCTTCTACTGGTTTCAAGCAAACACTAGAGATAACAAAATGTTTCCAACAAACCTATCACTTCAGTTATTATTAATCTATCATTGTCAACAATGAACACGCATTAGAACTCATGAACACAAACATTGAAATAGATATAGATTAACATCGCGAAGGCATCCACATAAACATTAAGACTATAGTTTATCATTCAAGATTCGAGAATCAATGTAATCCTATCATATCAATATCACTAACCATGATAAATAAAAATGAAACAACTCCAAGATGAGCATTGAGAAGCAACCTATAATCCGTCAAACCTAGGTGAAGGCATACATGTGGCTCATTGTCAGATTCACCTTCAGTGTGCAAAACATGCCCTCCATATTGTGATATTTTCAACAAAAAATATACACACACTATTAGTCAGAGCATCAAACTCAAACCTTACTAAAATAAATCATCTCTTATACACCAAACCATGGAAATTCGAAATATGACAATGACACTGATGTAACATCCCTTTTATACCCCAAAATAAATAAGCATATAATCAGAGAATAAGCATACATATAATTCAAAAGGGCGTCACATCGACGTTTTCAAAAACTAAAAGCTTTAAAAAAACGACAGCATTTATCCACAATATACAATACACCTGGTCATTCCAAATAACACCTAAACATTTAATTACAATTCATACAGAATATGCATTCACAGCGGAAAGTACTAAAAATACTCATGTTTTTCATAAAATGATTCATGTCTCATACCATGATCATATCTCAATAAGTATCTCAACATAAAATAAACAATAATCATAATATTTGGCTTAAAAGCCTCCCGAACAACAAGTAAAGAATAAACAGATTCACGAGTCATAACATAATACATAAACAAATAAAACATGAGTTTAACACACCTAGTCTACCCAGTGTTACATGACCAGAGCATCGACTCACTACCTAATCTCCAACAAACACAGAAGAAACTCCAGCTAAGTCTCTCAAGAGCTACTAAACGCCAGAACCTGCATGTCGCTAAACGAGGGCAACATTAAAACAGAAGGGTGAGAATTCGAATCATTATGAAGAAAGTATAATAAAGCACAATGATTAAATCAACAATTGAAGGAATTCGTCACACCTTATATAACCATATAAATTATAATATCAAATATATTCCACACATAACAATCACATAATAATATAATTGCATATATTCAAACATCACATAACTCCAATGTGACTCAATGCAAGACATGTGACTCTATGCATGTGGTACCCAATATGGACCTAAAGTTCCACCGCTTCCGATTCATATAGAATCTAGCCACGCTTCAGATCCGGACAAGATCAAAGCCACCAAATGTAAACATATAGTTTACCGCTTTCTGATTCACTCTAGGATCCAAGCCACGCTTCCGATCCGGACAAGATTAAAGCCACTACACATGTTTCCAATTAAGGATCAACGTAATCTACGTCTATTTCCATTCAAGGATCACCGTCTATTACCATGTGAACCCACAGTTTCACCGCTTCCACAATAAAGCCGACTATGCTATTAATGAATGTACAATTACCAACCAATTATGAAATTAAGATTACCTCATCAATCTTGACTTACCGCATACCAATTAATAGTTCAAATCTATGAATTATCCACCAAATTGTACACCACATTCACAACACACATATATTATTCACATATAAAAAGTCAATTATTCAATTACGATTCACAAAATCTAATTAACACTAGTAACCATACTATCTCATGTTAATTCTCATTTGTGCCGATTATATATGAACACACCTTTTCAACATCAAGCAATTAATCATTAGAATTAATGCTAACCAACTACTCACAGAGAATCATTATCAAGACAACATCATTGATATAACAATATATTATTCTCAACATGAATATTCAACCAACATACAAATTCGGTTCATTTCACAAAATACCCCAATTTACCGATAAACCGAATAATCAATTCCATTCCAATTATACTCTAATCAATTGAAAACATTGAAATTAATTCCACTATTAATTAATCAACCAATTAATAAATACACTACATTAGTTCCAATTTATTGTTTCATTTTCTATTCTAAAACCAACATTTAACATAAAGGATATTCAAATCCACACAATTTCGGTCGGTTCGTAAAATATCACAATTTCAACAAAATAACACCACCACAATAATTTACTAATTAAACTTAGCTACCACTGATCCGCTGTCGCGCGCGGGTCAAAAACGAGTAATTTGTAAAACGTAGTACAACGACAATGGCTCGAGTCGTATCACAAGGATTCTTGATTTTATTAACTAAAAGAAAAATCGAAATTAGGGGGGATTGGTTTGGGTTCGAATCAGAAAAAGTGCTTAAAAAAAGTGATTATGAAAATAAGCTGTTTTGAAAAAGTGATTATAGAAATAAGTCAATCTACCGATTCGATACCTACCAATCATTGATTATTATAATATCACTATCCTAAGCGGATTCCATTCCCGTTCGATTACAATATAATTGACAAGCGCAACAATATTATATGAATTATATTTCCCGTTTGCCGAATTAAGCATTCGGTTAAACATGCAGCGGATTAACGATTAAGCATACGGTAAAACACGAATAAATTGGGAACATAGATCAATCGAACCAAACAATCTACTCTATGAATAATCAAATTAAGCAAATGATAAACACACAGTCGAATTGAAGGAATAGGAATTAAGCAAAATTATATTAATCTCATAGTAAATTGGAACCTGAATACGACAGATTAACCAAGAGGAATTAGTTCGCCATGGAATTAATACAAGCTTCAATATTTTTCGTGAATGGAAGATAGATGCTACAGTACCGCGGCTACTACCCTAAGGGGAAAGAGTACAACCCGTTTTACAATCCAACTGGGTCAAACATACGACCCAGGCCCAAAACTAATTGACCCGAAACTTAACTAAAACTAGTGCTGCAACTTCAACGAATTTTCTGGCCCTTCTACAGTCCGATTCTGACTTCGACTCCAAAAAAAGAATTGTAGCTCTTTCTCTTAGCTTTCGGTCGATTATTAGAACGCCTCAATCGGACTCTTGGAACTCTTGTTATGATCGTTTCCGTGCAGACTGCTAAAGCTGAAAATTAAATACGAAGATCAAATAACAATAAAAATAAATTAAAATATAAAAACATTATAAAATACAAAAATAGGACAAGCAAACCATGGAAATGTATAAGTACAACCGTAGAGGAATGTGCATCAAAATGCACTGATCAACCACGTAAATTTTCATTAAATTCGGGACAACTAATTATACCGTTTAATTCGACTATTTCGACCAAAACGGGACTGTTTTGAATTTTTCAGCAACTTGCTAGCATCCTACTGTTTCTATTATTTATTTGTATTAACTTTCCACTATCAAGATCACTCTTGTTTCCAAATCATGATTTTTGTAAAAGACAATCAATAATTAGGCAAATATATGCATACCAAAAAAAAAAAAGAGTTGTAGAAGGGAGGGGTGTGTCTTTAACCAATATGAAGTCTTCCAACTTTTTGTCATCGTATTCAATAATACTGAATGAGAGAATTTAGAAATAATCCCATCATGGATACCCCTTATCTAACCATCAATAACTTTTTCTAAATCTATCCTAACACATCCAAATTGAAACCCCTCACCGTTAACATAAACAACACACATTAACTGTCAATCTATCAAATCTATCAATGCAAAATAGATCTTTTATAGAAGATGCTAAACACACTCAACAACAAATCTTCGTAAGAAACACAGTACCAGTACAAATATATAATAATCAACAATCAGAGAACTAGAAAAGCATTAACTAATTCTCAAAGCAAACACAAAAACAATTAAATGAAACTTGATTGAACGAATGACCCACTAATTTTGCTCATTTTCCTCACAGATAGAATTCTCACTATTGTTTCAAATTCAAATTTCTATTTTCTACACAATAACCTAATCATGTTAATCTACCCATTGACCCAATCATACAAACCCATAATAATAAGGATTCTCCTCCTTACCTCTTTGATTCTTCAAACCCTAGCTCTCACTTGTTCCCCTTTTGCTCCTCTTCTCCACCTTCTATTTTCTTCTTTAAAATTCAGCAAATGAAATGATAATGTTATGTCTACTCTCCTCAATCCTTACTATCTTATGTCATATTGGGCTTAAAAAAATAACACCCTCTATTTACTTCTAACTCTAATAAATAGGCCCAATTAACTATAATCTCTCAATATCTCTATTTAGTTCAATAAACTAAATAAACACCAATACACACAATGTTAATTAATTCAATTAATTATTATATCTCATAACAATTAAATAATTATTTAACACACCAAGTAAAATAAAATAATATAATAAAATAAATACGGATAAAATCCTTTAATAACTCATTGTCTCATATTTCCGGTCTAATCTTAATTACTCGGAAAATTCCCGAAACGCTAAATATTAACTCATTAATATTTCTAATACTAAAAATATTAAAATTTTCGATTAAATATTGATCCGCTATCCCGAACTAATACGGACTAAATCGTCCCAAAACGCGAAAATTTCAATAAACATCAGAAATGACTAAATTAAGCAAATAATTATTAAAAACACCAAATAATATAATTATTTATATAATTAATAAAAATATTAATAAAAATCGGGATGTTACAACTCTCCCCCGCTTAGAATATTTTTGTCCTCGAAAATTCAATCGACACAACCATTTCGACACTGAAACCACACTTACTCTCTCCCGATTCATACCAATACCATACGTTCCACATCTTCAACCATACAAGCTTCCAATGATGCTACTCCAATACTCGAATGGAATACCATGCAAACACACTGTTCTCTCGATTTCAAATTTAGCAAGTCTCTCCATCCGATAATCCATCCTCACTAGAATAAAATAAGCGCATCTCGTCAACCTTTCCACAATGACCCAAATCACTTCACAATAACTCGATGTTCTCAGCAACCCGAAACAAAATCCATAGAGATACCATCTCACTTCCACTCGAATAGGATAACTGTTGCACCAACTAAACGGTTTCTGACAAGTCTAGCTCAAATACACAATTCCGCCATATCCCTCTTCATACTTTACCACTAAACATTTTCCTCAAATCTTGTTACATTTTAGTAGCATCATGAGGTATACTCAAACCATTACGATGCCCTTCATCCAAAATTCTCTTCTCAAATCTGAAACATCAGGAATACAAACTCGATCATGACTCCTCATGACACTATTCTCATCAATCCGAAAGTTATTACCTTTTTCCTTGCTTCATCAATGCCATCTTGTCAACTAATTCTAAATCCAATTTTTGACCCTCTCTAACCTCGTCAAGAATACCACAAGTAAGCTTCAACATACCAAACTTAACACACGAATACTTCGTCTCACAAACCAAACTCAAGTCTCTGAATTGTTCCAACATCTTTAATTCACGAATCATTGACATAGACATATGCAATGATTTCCTACTCAATGCATCGGTTACAACAATCGCTTTTCCAGGATGGTAATTCAACCCAAAATCATAATCCTTCGAAATTCCACTCGCCTTGTTTTCCACATATTCAATTCTTGTAGTCCCTACCTACCTCAAATCTCGATCCAAACAATAATGCCTCTTAAGTTTCAAAACAAACCCAGCGGAAGATAACATCCATTCATACATCAAATAATTCCTCTAATGAACTTTAAGTTGCCTTGAAGTATAACTACCACCTGTCGATATTTGCATCAACCCACCTCAGCTCAAAATCACAAACCTATAGAAACTCTCTTCCTTTAACCAAAGCTCACATTCAGAAAGCTTCACATATAACCTCTTCTCTTTCAACATAGATAACGCAATCCTTAATGTTCAGCATGTTCATCATCACTCTTAGAATATAAACATCCTAAAAATCATTACCTCATAGAACCTTATTTTCTTCTTACTCGACAAAACAGGCGCGACTCTATGACTATACACTCAGACATTTGAATATTTTCTCAAACAAATCCTCAAATCTACTCTTCAACTTCCCCTTAGTCGCTTTACACAATACCAAGTTAGTAAGACAG
The DNA here is from genome assembly GCF_029867415.1 of Vicia villosa. NCBI lineage: Eukaryota > Viridiplantae > Streptophyta > Magnoliopsida > Fabales > Fabaceae > Vicia > Vicia villosa. The sequence continues at coordinate 150,054,110 of NC_081180.1, forward strand.
TTCTATCTCGTCCATTACGATCTCGTCTCCTATCAACAATAGATTAAGGGTGATCAAGTCCTCAATTTGTCAATAGACAGTCGACAATCATAATGAAACATAAACCACCGTTACTAACTATAATAATGTTCCTTCAGAACTCGCACTCGAAATCACTTAAAATACCAAGATCCAAAATCTCTCTTAAAGTTACAATTACTTGATTCAACTCCAAATAGTTCATACCAAAATTCTCCTCAATTTGGTCTAATGGAAAACAAACTAAATCAATTCCCAAAATCTCTATCAAAGATGCTCAACGGATAATTCAAACACGCAAAAAAAGGTAGAAACAAAATCACAGCAGTTGTATCAATAGCATTACTTCTATGCATAACAGATAAAGCAAGATCAAACTTCACAACACAATCCAAAGATGAAAGAATGCGTTGCACCATTATCAATAATAAAGTACATACCTCAGATTATCTTCTCCTTAGCAGTGGTTTCAGCACCAGGCAACGCAAACACTTTTCCTTTCGCTTGCTCTTTCTTTGGCTTATCACATTTGGTATTAATGTGACCTCATTCACCATAATTGTAACAAATCTCACTCGAACCAATTCTACACTTGTGTGCTTTGTGACCAATCTTGTTGCACTTGAAACATGTCACATGAGTCCTATCACAATCAACGACGCGATGACCTTCAATACCACATTCGAAACACTTAAGTAGAGTAGAAGTTCCTCCCCCACTTTGCTTCTTGCCAGAATCAGATTGTTCTCTCTTGTCATCATATGGTTTCCCGCTGGATTGTCCTCTTCCTCGCTTCAAATTTAGAAACCTCATTTCTTTCTTTCCACGCACATCTTCTGGAAAATAGTTTTCCAAAAATGCATCACGAAAAAGAGTCCAAGTAACTTCAAAACCTTTTCTTTCAAATCTCCGCACAGTATTACTCCACCAATCGCCAGCTCCTTTCGTCAGCATGTGAGTACCAAACCGTACTTTCTGTACATCAGTGAAACTCACAACTTGAAAGATCTTCTCAATTTCTCTCATCCATGCTTGTGCTTTGTCCGGTCCATACTCTCCTTCAAAGATCAGCGGATTGCACCTTCGGAAATCTCCAAAAGCACGGAACTCATCCTTTCCTCCATAACCGACACTCTCTTGTGGAGTTTGTCCAATCGCACCAGTCCACCTCATCACTACCTCAACATCAATGTTAGCATTCCTTCCTTCAGCCATTTTCCTAAGACATCCAATGACCGAACAGACAAAATAGTATCGTTCGTGTCAGATACACAAATCTAATACAACAGGATAAAAGACATTAATAACCTTGACCAACTGGTCGACCATGCTCTGATACCACTAATGTAACACCCCTTTTATACCCCAAAATAAATAAGCATATTGTCATACCTGTGGTGGTCGTTTTCTTTACCTCCCCGTTTCACTTAGGAGGACGGCACGCTAGACCCTTCACGCGAAATTTGGAAGGAGAATGCGCCCGTGGTGGGATGAATTTTATTTCAGTTCTTCCTACGATATCACACGAACTTTCTTATTGGTCCTACGAGTAGGAAAGGGAAAAAAGATCTCAACTAAACCCTAAGAGTTTGCTAAGTGTGGGGATTTCACCTAGACTAGAAATTCTAGAGTCCGGGGGGTCGGTTATACATAGGGAAGTGTTTAAACACCCTACATATCTGTAGTACTCTACAGGAACCTTCTCTGTGTCATTTGTGATTGTGTTTGCTGCTAATGATTGGGAAAGTTTCTCCTTTGTGTTAGGAGAGAGAATTGAATTGATTTGAAAAGACAGACAGACAGACTGACTGACTATTTTTGGTATTTTATTAGCTCGCTGAGATTCCTTGTGAACCTCATGCCTACATATCCCTAGTGGAAGTCAGAGCTTAATGTAGTTCGGGGAACTAACTAGGGAAATTACTTGTTTTTGGTGCCTTGCTTAAAGCTCAAGGTTGAAGCTTGGAATTAAATCTCTGTTTACAGTAAAGAGACATGAAGTCATATTTACAGAGAGGTATTTGTACTATTCTACCACAAACATTTAAAAGAGTGACAAAATAACTGGATTCATTTCATTCAAGAGGGGGACCTTACTTGTGTGTGCAAGTATGCCAGTCAGATGCCTCTTAAATGAAAGAAAGATGCTCGTCCAAATTAGGGAAAGTGTACAAGTCTGGGGATGTGCCAGAGCATGTCTTTCAGAGTCCTAAATGGGAGACTTTGATTGAAATTGAAATTGAAATGTTTGTTTGTTTGAATGTGGTAGAGTAGTAAAAATATCTCTCTATAGAGATAAGCTATGTCTATCTACTGTATAAAAGATTTGACTTTAGCTGGCTTGAATGAGGCCCAAGCTTGAGGCTTTTTGATTGATTTATTAATATTATTGACTCTGGGAGATGACTCCACTGGGGGTTAATTACAGGGTATTTTTGTGTTCTGTACAAAGCCCAGAATTGAGGCTGACTCTATTTAGGGAGACTCTATTTGTGTGCCTTGTACAAAGCCCAAGGTTGTGGCTAACTGCTGAGGATAACTGAATTTTTGAGACTATGAATGACTCTATTTTGTGTGCCTTGTACAAAGCCCAAGGTTGTGGCTGACTCTAGCTAAGGAAAACATTATTTTCTGCCTTGTACAAAGCCCAAGGTTGTGGCAGACTCTTAAATAAACTGAGTATGCATGACTCTATGGGGAAAAAGATCCTAGGTGTTAGGAATCTTTGACACATGAAAATATGGTTTATCTGCCTTGTACAAAGCCCAAGGTTGTGGCTACTGAGTGATGAAGAACTCACTGGGGAGACTCTATTATATGCCTTGTACAATGCCCAAGGTTGAGGCTGACTCTTGACAGGGGAGTTTTATTGTTTGGGTGCCTTGTATGAAGCCCAAGGTTGAGGCTAACTATTTTTTGTTGGTTTTGACTCTACTGAGGAGATTTTATTTATTGAAAGACTGTTTTTCTTTGGAAGCTAACCCTTTCCAGGGATTTTGACTCAGCTGGAGAAATTATTTGGTAAAAGACTGACTCTATCATGTTTTTTGGAGGCTGACCCTTTCCAGGGGTTTTGACTCTTTTGGGGAAATTATCTCCTAAGAGAAATAAATCTTTATTTTTTGACATTTTTTATTAATTGACTTTGGAGGCTAACCCTTTCCAGGGAATTTTATTGAAATGATGGATTGATTTTAATTGACTTTGGAGGCTAACCCTTTCCAGGGGATTTTTATTAAAATGAAAGAATGTGTTGGAGGCTAACCCTTTCCAGGGAATTTTATTGAAATGATTGGCAGAAAGATTATCTAGTGGAGACTTCTTGTTTAAAGCCCAAGATGAAGGCTGACACATGCTGAGGAGAAAATAAACATAGATCCTAGACTCTGCTAAGGAAGATTGATGAAGATCAGGGTGACAGAGACTGTCCATGTCTCTCATTACAAAAGGTGTACTCAATGTAAAATTGAGACAAACTTAGCTTGTTTAAAGTCTGGTTTAAATTGGAAGAAACTCACCAGGGTAGGCTAAAAGGTGACTAAAGACCTGTTCCTATGTTTATAAGAAACCTGATGGGTCCTTGTATACAAGCTCAAGAGGAAGCTGGAAATGCTTTTAAGAAGCCTGTGGGTCCTTGTACAAAGCCCAAGAGGAGGCTAATCGAGGGTCCTTGTTATAGCACAAGAGAAAGCTATGTAGTTTTGAACTTATTTTGGCTCTAAGCAAATGGGTAAGAGGTTTCACCGGGAATAATTCCTCTTTGGGTGGATGTGTCCTATTATTTGGATTCTAAGGTTTTTGCCAAGATGTTTCACCGGGAATAATTCATCTTGGGGGGTTTGAACTACAGATCTCTAATTAGGAAAGAGCCTTCACCGGGAAGACATTCTCAATCCTAGGCCATATTCCTATAATATATATATATATAGTTTAACTGTCCTAAGGTTTATACTCAAACGTAGTTCTAAACTAATATATGCACAGTTTATATTTGACAGTAATTTAAATAAAGACTGTAAATTGAAAGCTTGTAAAGCCTAACCTGGATGGAGTGGAGGCCTTTGAAGAAGTATGTACAGAGCCTCAACAGTAATTTTGTTGTTTTGTTGATGACAGTTGAATATTTATTATAAACAGTTAATGGTTTTTGAAAACAGAAGAAGTGAAGATGGACAAAGGTCACATAGGTATCTGAAGAGTTTCACCGGGAATAATGCCCTTCAAATACCAGAAGAATGTTTTGAAAACAGAAAGAAGATTTTGAAAATACAGTTTTGAAAACAAGCTAAGAAGAGAAGGTTTTTGGGACTTACACTCTATTAGAGGCCCAGTACTTTACAGTACTGGTTATGAGAGCAATTTGAAAATGATTTGTAAATGATATAAGGTTCTGTTGTTTAAGAACCTTAATCATTTGATTTGTTCGGAGATTGAAAACAGTTTTAAAAATTGACAAAAGTCAACTTAATTAAGGTAAAAATAAAGATCTTTACCTAATTAAGACCCAAACAATTAGGGTTTTATCATAAAATTATTTACAAAATGATTAGGTTAAAATAAAGTGACTATATATTTAAAGTATTTAAGAAAACACTTAAAAACATACTATTTTAAACCTAATTAAAATACATGAAATAAATAATATTTTTATGATTTTTTTGACTATTCACAAAATAGATATATTAAATAATAGGTGCATGAAAAATGAAGTGAAAATGATTTAATTTGATAGGTGAATTAATTGTGTGAAGTTGTTAAGAAAAATAGGTGTGACAAGTGATAAAAAATTAGGAATGTCTCCACCAAGGCTTGAACTCACGCCCTTTAGGTCACATACCCAAAACCAAACCACTGGGCCAGCGCGCGCATGGTGATAGTGATACACATCCAACACATTATATTTTCAGATAAGCGTGTAAATCATGAAAAAAAATAAAAGGAATAAAAAGTCTGGGGCGAGGGGGATTCGAACCCCAGACTTTGGGCATGAGGAGACTAAGAGCGCATGTGTGGCCACTAGGGCAAGTTATTCAGTCGTTTATGAAACACCTATCATTAAATATAAAATAAACTCTGCCCTGAGGTTTGAAATTTGCGCGCCACCACCATTGTCATCTTCTTCCTCAAGCTCCAACGATTTGGATTTCTGAACTCTCTCAATTCTCAACCATTTGCAGCGATATAAAGATGAAACTTGTTCTAAATTCACTCACGATTCTAAATATGTAACTAACATAGACTGATATTAACTACATCTAACTAATTTACCAGAAATCGTGAAGAACCCTAAAACTTAAAAATCAAATTAAATGGCTATACTGAAAGATAAATGAGTGATGATAGAGGGTTTTCAATCCTCTGATGATGCTAAACAAGATAGAATCGAGCTTTAACTCAAAGAGTGCTTAAATTAAAGAAGTGAAGTTCAGGAACTTACCTCTGAAAATGGAGGTCGTGAGGATGATTGAGAGCACCTGGGTTTGAATGAATGATCTCAATAGCTTCCTTGAGACTCAATGATGCTAACTGAATGCTTATTGGAGCTTGAATCCTTCTGAATTGCTCTATGGACCTCCCTCGATTTAAGCTTCAAGTAGACATGGAGGTTGTTGAATTTGGAGTTACAGATGAGCTGCAGCCATCTGGTTAGCTTCACTATGACCTGAGGAGTGTGCCTGGATGATTGGCTTGGCTTGAAACCTCCTGAATTACTCCATGGTCCTCCAACTGCAAGTGCTCCAAATGAGAGGTGGAGGTGATGATTCTCCACGCCCAGAAGTGTTCCAGAGGTTTGGATCACCTCTAAATGCCTCCCTCAATGTGTTTGAATACTTATTTTCAAAGAGAGAGCTTTGGTTTGAAGAATCCGAGTCTTCTTGCCAAAGGACCTTTGAAAAAACTAAGTATGAAGAAAGAAAAGAGAAAGCAAGAATTCTGTTGCTTTGGTGTGTTTTTTGAATGAGAATGAGGCCTCTATTTATAGGCAATTGGTTCAGTATAGTTGCAGAAGAGTGAGCTTGCTTAATGAAAGAAGTTTGGTTTCTTAAGCATGAAGGAAGTTTGCAAATATCTCTTATGCAAAGATGAGAATTTTGATTCCATTTGATCAATCCCCCTAGCCCTCGATTTTGCTTGATCTTAGGGGACAATTCTGAGCCAGAAATGAGCTCTAATTGGTTGGTGAGAAGATTCCTTGGGTGATTCATCAATTTGCCATTAATTCACAAATGTAATCATTACATAATCACATGTTCTTGTTTTTTAGAATCTTCTTCAATCCTTATGGCATGGTGAAAATGAATGCATGGCATGTTTTCAGATGTGTTATGGGTCGTGTAGCATCCATAATTGAGGTCATGTGCACAAAATTCCAAAGTTTCAAAATGATGCATGACCTATAATTTCACTTCATGAGGCCAACTTTGAACAAGCATAACTCTTAGCTCAAAATGAATTTGGAGAAGGTTGAACACAATTTGGAAAGCCCTAAACATCTACTTCAAATCATTAGTTTGGAGTTTCTTCAAAATCTTTTGGCAAATTTGTGAAAAATGAGGCCAAAGTTGGAAGAAAACTAGGTTAAAACACTTAGAAAAATTTCTAAGTGTTTATGGCCTAAAACTCCAAAATTTCCAAAACTCTTAAATGATTGATCTTTTGAAAAAAGTTCCTTTGTAAGATGTTGTTTTATTTTGCAAGATCTACAACTTTCATGTTGGAAGTTTTTTGAGTTGTGTAGGTGAAATTTTGAGTTCTCACCATGCCTTAAAAAACCCTAATTCCTGACTTTTCGCTCCTTGATGAATTTCTTTGAATTTCTTTGGTCAAATGACTTTAATATCCATATATTGATGATATTGATCCTTGAAAGTCATGGTTTGGCCAAAAATCTCAAAAGTCAATGGTGATCCCATACAGTTGACTTTTTCCTAGTAAGGTGAGATTTTGGACTTTTGTGTAGAATCAAGATCTTCTCCTCAAATGAATGATGTAAATGGATTATATTGAGGTAGTAGAGATTCTTGAATCATGTCTTGAGTTTTGGATCCATGCCCTGATTAAAACTCAACTATCTTGGTGAATTAGGTCAAAAACCCTAATTGTCGACCAGAGGACAATGATGAGTGTAGACTTTGAATTGAGGTGTAATGTCCAGTGGATCTTGTTATATGAGTTATTTGAAGATGATTGATGTCTTTGAATGGTTTCCTGGGGCTTTTTAGGGTTTCCCAAAGGTGATCCCTGATTTTAGTCCTTGATAGGCTCCAAACCCTAGTCTGTTGATCTGAGTAATTCTGTACTTAGATGACTGGGTGTCTAATCAATCATAGGTGAAATAATGAGGCTTTTGAGTCTTATGATTATATTAGAGACTAATCCCTCTATTGATTGATCCTTTGCCTGAGTTTTCTTGTCTTTGAACACCCTCGATTGAATGTCAGACTGCCCTGGGTACTTACTTTGACTTGATAAAAATCCTGAAGATATGTCATCTCAGGGGGGTCAAAAATTAGGGTATGACAGATGCCTCTATTTAAGTGTCTTTTATCTGGAGGGAGAGAGATTGATATCTCGATCTCTCCTGCGTAAAAGAGACTTAAATATCAAAGAATGCCCGAATTTTGGGCGCTCCTGAGATGATAAAATCTTTGCATGATTTGATCCTGTTGTCGCACTTGGCGGGGGATGAGGAGACAAACTCCTGCAGAAATACTTGATGTGGATCCTGGTGAATGGATGGCAATGTAGGATGTGCAATCCATCTTCTTTAACTAAGTGTTGATACTTAGAAAAAGGTAAACAACCTCCTCTCGTTCCGGATGTCCAAATCCCGAAACTGGTCTCAGTTGCGTTTGGACAATATCTCAGATAAAGAGAAAATCTCCAAAGGTCTGTTTCCTCATCAAACTTCTTACCAGCGCTTGGAGGTAAGATGCCATTTGACGGCTGTAGAGAAACTTCAAAGGTTTGTTTCCTCGTCAAAATTCTTACCAGCGCTTGGAGGTAAGATGCCATTTGACGGCTGTAGAGAAACTTCAAAGGTTTGTTTCCTCGTCAAACTTCTTACCAGCGCTTGGAGGTAAGATGCCATTTGACGGCTGTAGAGAAACTTCAAAGGTTTGTTTCCTCGTCAAACTTCTTATCAGCGCTTGGAGATAAGATGCCATTTGACGGTTGTAAAGAAACTTCACCATCTTCCCTCTTGACTTGACGTCTTTGAAAGAATGTCATATGGCCTCATGATCTTTTGAGGGGCTAATGACTTTGTTTGAAGGCGGACGAACTGTTTTCGGGGTGAAAACTGCCATTCGTCAACTGATGCCTGGGGAATCAACGAACTGTTTTCCTAAGAGAAAAACTGCCATTCATCGACTCTGTGGGGAGTTAAACATCCCAGAAACAGACAAACTGTTCGAAGAAACTGCCATTTGTCGATCTCTTGAGTATTTAACAGACAAACTGTCTTTTCTTGGGAAAAGACTGCCATTTGCCAATTGCTAGGGGAGCAAACTGTCTTCTACTGGGAGAGACTGCCATTTGTCGACCCTGTCATGAAAGAAAGTGAGCAAACTGTCTTCTGCTGAAAGAGACTGCCATTCGCTGACTCTGTTATGATAAGAAGTGAGCAAACTGTCTTCTGCTGAAAGAGACTGCCATTTGCTGACTCTGTTATGATAAGAAGTGAGCAAACTGTCTTCTGATGAAAGAGACTGCCATTTGCTGACTTTGTTATGATAAGAAGTGAGCAAACTGTCTTCTGCTGAAAGAGACTGCCATTTGCTGACTCTGTTATGATAAGAAGTGAGCAAACTGTCTTCTGATGAAAGAGACTGCCATTTGCTGACTTTGTTATGATAAGAAGTGAGTAAACTGTCTTCTGATGAAAGAGACTGCCATTTGCTGACTTTGTTGGGGAATCTGAACTATCTTCTGGACGAAGACTATCATTCGCTGACTCCGCTGGGGAATCATTTGTCGATCTGCTGGGAGATTCTGAATTTTTCTTTGACAAGAAGTGGCACCTCTTGACCCTGCTGGGGAAATACCAAACCTGTAGGGAATTCCAAAATGCGAAGCAGACTATCTTATCTGAAGAAGACTGTTGAATGTCGCTCTGCAGGAGAATCTCGGCTGAGGAATTCCAAAAGTGAACAAACTATCTCTTTGAGGGAGACTACCATCTGTTGACTTGCTTGGTGAGATCCTTGTGTATGAACTGTTGTTTCGAAGGAAAAAGTTTCTCCGGAACTTGCAGGGGAAACTTGAGTTCATGCCTCAATGACTTAGGCATTCACAGGATCAAAGCCTGATTCGGCTATACAATTATGATGTAATGTATGCATGAATATTATGACAATGATAAAATGTAAAGTGAATGTGAATGGAATTGTCGCGGATGTAAAATCCTAAGATACGACTTGAATTCTTGTTGATCAGAAGATGTCCTCTTCTTGGAGTTCGAACTCTGTTGGGAATACCTGGTTATCAGTTGTCCGCTGTCCGAAGTAAGTAATATGAATTGAAGTGAAGATCCTTCATCGGGAGATGTTCGCAAAGCGACCTCATGGGGAAATCTTGGTTCCCGGAGTCTCAACCGTTCTCGGAGCAACTATTTGCATTCTTCCTATTGTTTGTAAACCTTAGAAAGAAATTTCACCTTTATTTTTGCAAGTAAATTCATTTTTATTTTATGAAAACATTTGTTTCAAGAAATTGACTGTTTAAACTTAAAATGCATTCCAAGAAACTGAATAAGACTAGATTGCAAAGGAAAAGCACAAGGCTCAAATTATTATATATGGAATGGTAATCAGCCAAATGCTTGATTCCATGGAGTATTTACAAAGTTGGAAATTGGTAATTTTCGGGAAAAGGGCTACGATGAAACGTGACGACCATTATGTTTCCCTTCCACTCCGAGTTGCGCTGTATTCGTGCTTCGTAGAAGATGACCTACTGCTGATGAATACTCCGCTATGGATTTTGAATGATCAAGTTTTGTCCTGAACACAGTTACTTGCCATATATCCCTAACTTTTGCGTAAACTACCCCTTTCGGGTTTTAAGTCTACTGGGATTGATTAATATATATTTTTTTTATGTCTCTAATTTTTGCCTGAATCGCCCTTTCGGGTTTTCGATTCACCGAGACGCTCTTTTTTGCCTAAGCCGCTCTTTGCGAGTTTTCAACTTAGCGAGCTGTTCTTTTGATTATTTAGGCGAAGTATTTCTTGACTGTGTCGACGTTCACAGGACGGGTGAATTCTTCTCCATCCATAGTCGTGAGTATTAAGGCTCCTCGTGAGAAAGCTCTCTTGACCACGTAGGGGCCGTCATAATTGGGAGTCCATTTCCCTCTTGAATCTGTGAGAAAAGATTGAATCTTTTTGAGTACAAGGTCGCCTTCTTTGATTGTGCGAGGTCGAACCTTTTTGTCGAAAGATTTCTTCATTCTTTGTTGATATAGTTGTCCGTGGCATAAAGCTGCCATGCGCTTTTCTTCGACTAAGTTCAATTCATCGAATCTGCTTTGACACCACTCGGCTTCTGTTAATTTTGCCTCCATCAAAACTCTCATTGATGGAATCTAAACCTCTATAGGTAGGACTGCCTCCATGCCATATACAAGGGAGAAAGGAGTTGCTCCAGTCGAAGTACGTACTGATGTACGGTAACCATGAAGAGCATACGGGAGCATTTCATGCCAATCTTTGTAAGTGATGACCATCTTCTGAATGATTTTCTTGATGTTTTTGTTAGCTGCTTCTACAGCTCCATTCATCTTTGGTCTGTAAGGAGATGAGTTGTGATGTTCGATCTTGAATTCTTCACAAAGCTCCTTCATCATTTTGTTATTCAAATTTGACCCATTGTCAGTGATTATCTTGCTAGGAACGCCGTAGCGACAGATGATGTGATTCTTGATAAACCTGACGACAACTTGTCTTGTAACGTTTGCATATGAAGCTGCTTCAACCCATTTGGTGAAATAGTCTATGGCTACCAAGATGAAGCGATGTCCGTTGGACGCTTTTGGTTCGATCATTCCAATCATGTCGATTCCCCACATGGAGAAAGGCCAAGGGGAAGAGAGTATGTTGAGAAGAGATGGTGGCACATGAATTCTATCGGCGTAGATCTGGCATTTGTGACACCTCTTTGCGTACTGGTAGCAATCTGACTCCATTGTCAGCCAATAATATCCTGCTCTCAGTATTTTTCTTGTCATGGTGTGTCCATTGGTGTGAGTACCAAAGGAACCTTCATGTATTTCTCTCATGAGTATTTCTGCTTCTTTTCTGTCAACGCATCTGAGCAGAACCATGTCGAAGTTTCTCTTGTACAGAACATCTTCATTCAAGAAGAATCTACAAGCTAACTTTCTCAAAGTCTTTCTATCTTTCTTTGATGCCCCGAGAGGGTACTCTTGCTTTTGAAGAAAGTTCTTGATGTCGTGATGCCACGGTTTGTCGTCGATGATTGCTTCTACTGTGAACACATGAGCGGGCCTATCCAGGCGCATAACATCGATCTGAGGAATGTCATTCCAATGATTTATCCTAATCATGGAAGAGAGTGTGGCTAATGCATCAGCCAAGTTGTTTTCTTCACGAGGAATGTGATGAAAATCTACCCTGTCGAAGAATGGTAACAATCTTCTTGCGTAGTCTTTGTAAGGAATTAGCCCTGGTTGGCGTGTTTCCCATTCTCCTTTGATTTGATTGATGACCAAAGCAGAATCTCCGTATACATCCAAGTGTTTGATTCTTAGATCCACGGCTTCTTCGAGACCCATGATGCAAGCTTCATATTCGGCCTCATTGTTTGTGCACTTGAAAGTTAATCTGGCAGTAAATGGAATATGGGTACCCTGAGGTGTAACAATGATTGCCCCAATTCCTCGTCCATAAGCATTGACAGCTCCGTCAAAGATTAAGCCCCACTGGGATCCTATCTCAGGTCCTTCGTCTGGTAGTGGCTCGTCGTAATCTTTCATCTTGAGGTACATGACGTCCTCGTCCGGAAAGTCGAAACTGGTTGATTCATGACCATTGAGTGGATGGTGAGCCAGGTGCTCAGCTAGAATGCTTCCTTTCACGGCTTTCTGTGCGTGATACTCAATGTCATATTCTGATAACAACATCTGCCAACGGGCAATTCTCCCGGTTAAGGCAGGCTTCTCAAAGATGTACTTGATTGGATCCATATGAGAGATCAAGTAAGTAGTATGTCGAATCATGTACTGGCGGAGACGCTTGGCAGCCTAGGCCAAAGCACAACACGTCTTCTCGAGCATGGAGTAGCGGGATTCACAGTTAGTGAACTTCTTGCTCAGGTAGTAAATGGCATGCTCTTTTCTCTTCGTCTCGTCTTGCTGTCGAAGGACACAACCCATGGAATCTTCTAAGACGGTTAAGTACATTATCAAAGGTCTTCCTTCCACTGGAGGAGACAAGATGGGTGGTTCGAGCAGATATTCCTTAATGCTGTCGAACGCTTTCTGACAATCGTCTGTCCAGACGCAACTTTGATTTTTCCGTAGAAATTTGAAAATAGGAGCGCAAGTTGCAGTCATGAGATATATGAATCTCGAGATGTAATTCAGACGTCCAAGAAATCCTCTAACTTGTTTCTCGGTTCTGGGTGAAGGCATTTCTTGAATTGCCTTGACTTTGTCTGGATCTACTTCAATTCCTCGTTTGCTGACAATGAAACCAAGGAGTTTTCCTGAATAGACACCAAAGGTACACTTGTTGGGGTTCAGGCGAAGCTGAAACTTCCGTAAGCGTTGAAATAACTTTGTCAGATTCTGTATGTGATCTTCTTCATTTTCTGATTTGGCAATCATGTCGTCCACATAGACTTCCACTTCTTTATGCATCATGTCGTGGAAAAGCGTAGTCATCGCTCTTTGATAAGTTGCCCCTGCGTTCTTTAGTCCAAAATGCATAACACGGTAGCAGAACGTGCCCCAGGGGGTGATGAAAGCTGTTTTTTCCATGTCTTCAGGTGCCATTTTGATTTGGTTGTATCCTGAAAATCCGTCCATGAACGAGAAAACTTTGGATTTTGCTGTACTGTCTACCAACATATCAATATGTGGTAAAGGAAAATCATCCTTAGGGCTAGCTTTGTTCAAATCTCTGTAGTCGACGCACATGCGGAATTTTCCGTCTTTCTTAGGAACGGGAACAATGTTAGCTAACCACTGAGGGTATTCTGAAGTGACGAGGAAACCTGCGTTGATCTGCTTTTGAACTTCCTCTTTGATTTTCATGGCCATCTCCGGATGAGTTCTTCTTAATTTTTGCTTGACCGGAGGGCATTCTGCTTTTAATGGCAAGTGATGCTCCACTATACTGGTATCCAACCCTGGCATATCTTGATAAGACCAAGCGAAGACATCTGAGAATTCTTTGAGCAGCTGTATCAAACTCTCTCTGATCTCTGAACTGAGCGAAGCTCCAATCTTAACCTCTTTTTTGTTTCCATCAGAACCAAGGTTAATGATCTCTAGAGGCTCATTGTATGGCTGAATGGCCTCTTCCTTTTGTTGAAGTAACCGTGAAATTTCCTTTGATATTTCTTCGTCTTCTTCTTCCTCTGCCCCGAATACAGGAAACTCAAAGCTTGGAGAAGTCATACGGTCGCACGTTTCAACGGGGTATTTTATGATTAATCTGCATATGTGTGATAAGTTTTATTTTAGACAACGAGGGAAGACTCGGTGTATGCAGTTAATGATATTTTTGATGTTTTTTAAGGGTGTTTTTTTTAGGATTACCAATTTCCGAAAAAAGAAAAGGAAAAACTAAACGAAGGAACAGAATGACATTTTTATTTATTGACAGTCATTTCTTGAAACAAAGACCCTATAAAACAAAACTCTATTGCTTTGGGCGAAGCAAAGAGGGACATTTTCCTAAGAAATAGTAAAATGCAAAGCCCTATGAAACATCTCTTCACCCTGGGCTATGGTGAGAGGATAAAATAACGGTGAAAGTTCCTACTTAGGAGTGCGAACAACAGTTGAAACTTCAACAGCTGTCCAGTAGTGGCGAACCCCATTGTGCACTAAGTAATCTGGAACCTTAGGCTTAAGCTGGCCTGTGGTAGGTCTTGATTTACCAACTACTTCAGCAGACTGAGCGGTGTGAGCATACCCATTTCCAAGTGGAGTATGTCGGACTTTCTTTTGAGGAAACTTCCAATCTTCTGAATGGAGAGACTCGTTGTCGGAGACACTTTCGAGATCGTCCTCTTCTGTATTTTGGTCTTGCTCTTCTCCCAAGATGGCATTGACTAGATATGTGAACTCTAGATCCGTAGCCTCGGAAGGTGACTTGGGGATATAATCCTCAATGATGATTTCACCAGTTGATGATGATGAATAGCAAGGGTTATACATCTCTTTTGGCTGAGAGAGGTACTCATAATCAATGTTCCATCCAGTTGGAACAATATCTTCAAGAGAGATTTTTGAACTTTCAGGAGCGGAGTATTTCACCATGTAGTCGAATTTTCCGCTTGGTTCTCCTAATGTATCCCAAGTCTCTTCGGGGATAGGAGGAACTTCTTCTGATGAACCATGACTTCTGGTGGTGAAGCTGTCAGTAACTTCATCACTGCTTGGTTGAGTCTTACTTTCAGATCCTCTAGTTGGATAACAGCAAGGTGAATCAGACTCTGGTAGGGAGATATATCCTTCTTTGTTGGGATAGGATAACCATTCCTCTTCATCGGTGTTTTCCGTACCGATGGTATTGACTGTTTGTTGAACAGGTTGAAGAAAACCTCCACTGCAGAAAGTTTCTTGAATTGGGAGAACTACCTCAATCCCTGGGATAGCTTTTGATGATGTTGGAAAGAATCCAATTCCTGTTCTGTTCTTGTTGTTGGTAGGAATATTAATGTGCCCCCAACCACTGGTAGTGCCATCCTTTACAACTTGGATTGCATCTTTGTATGAAGAGATAGACGCTGCTTTCTCCTTTCCTTTGTCTAAGGAAAGTGCTTGGAATTTAGTTCCAACAACTTATTTTGGTTCTATGTCGGAGAATGATGACAGGTTGCTGACGATCAGAGCTCGTTCTCCACATACGGTTACCAATTTGTCATTTCTTATGAACTTCAGTTTCTGATGAAGTGTTGAAGTAATTGCCCCAGCTTCATGAATCCATGGGCGACCTAGCAAACAACTGTATTGTGCTGGAATGTCCATAACTTGGAAAGTGATTTTGAACGTCTGAGGTCCAATAGTTATGGGAAGATCCACTTCTCCGAAAACTGACTTTCTTGATCCATCAAATGCTTTGACGATGACATGACTTTTTCTTAGAGGGTAATCTTCGAAAGATAATCTTGACAATGTTGATTTAGGCATGACGTTGAGAGAGGATCCATTGTCTATTAGGACTCCTGTGAGTGTATCACCCATGCAGCCAACTGAGATGTGAAGTGGAAGATTGTGGTCCACTCCTTCTTCAGGAAGATCTTCATCACAGAAACTTAGGTTAGTTCCGGCGGAGATGTTGGCAATGATGTTGTTGAATTGGCTTATTGTAACACTTGGTTCTACGAAAGCTTGTTCCAAAACTTTCTGTAGAGCTTCCCTATGAGCTTCAGAACTCAATAGCAGGGAAAGAACAGAAATCCTAGACGGAGTATGTAGTAATTGGTCTACAATGTTGTATTCACTCCTCCGAAGGTTTCTCCACATTTTCTGTTGTTCTGTTGAAGACTCGTCCACTTCTGGTGACTCGACTAACATCAGCAATGTTGACAACAGACGGTAATGGTATTTCCTTACCATTTTCAATGAATGTAGCGTTGTACTTGTATGGTATAGCCTTGCTGGACTCATACGGTACAGGACCTGGTAAGTAGATGACTAGTGGTGCGACTGCTGTCTTCCTGCTATCATACTTAACTTGCATAGGTTCATCTTGATTAATTTGAGGAGATACGGTAAAGACTTCATCATCTTCTCTGTTGGCAAGAACAGTAATGGTATTGTCATCCATCAACTTTTGAATGTCGTTGCGAACACGCAAACATCCTCGTGAATTTCTTCGACAGATTTCGCATCTACTGTAAGCGTGGAAATCTGTTCCAAGGTAGGCAAGTCCATTTAAAGTTTTGTGGAACCTGACTACCGATCCTTCAAGGTCTTCAACTTTGTAGATTTTGTATTCTCCTGGACATCCTTGAACCATGTTGATGTCATGCTCAGTTCTGACTCGGATATGTTGAATCCATCCTAAGTCCATTTGTTCTTGTAATGCAGCTTGAACTACGGCACATCCTTGATTATTCTTTGGACAAATTTCACATGTGAAGTAGTTGTGAGGTGGTACATGACCGTACCCAGCTTGTTTAGCGTGCATCTTGACAAGATTTTCCCCTATCTAACGAATGTCGTAGATTTGAATGACATTGGGGTGTTGATCTATCAGATTTACTGAAGCTTCTTTATGCTGCGGCAAAGGATTTGCTTGGACGTTTGGATTAGTATCTTTGAAGGATAGCATTCCGCTTTTCACTAATCGTTGGACGTCAATCTTGAAAGATAAACAGTTCTCAATATTGTGACCTGGTGCCCCCTGATGATAGGGACAAGATTGGTCAGCCTTATACCATGGTGAGGAACTATTTGTAGGATTTGGAGGACTCCTTGTCTGAATGAGTCCTTTTGCCAGTAATGTTGGAAATAATTCCGCATATGGCATTGGTACGGGGTCAAAGGCAGGATACCTTGGAGCCCGATTGTTGTAATTTGGAGGTCGAACCTGCTGCTGAGGTTGCTGCGACCTTTGTTGAATTTGTTGTTGCGAGACATGAGGTTGATAAGCTGGCGCTGAGTTAACAACCGGAGTTATTGTTGCAACTTGAGGTTGGAATTTCTTCTTGATTTTGTGCAAGACATTGCTGACATCTTGATCCTTTTTCTTCTGGAAAGAACTCCCATACTTCCTTGGACCAACAGAAGATTCTGGTTCTTTGTTCAAGCGTCCTTCTCGAACTACTTCTTCTAAACGCACACCCATGTTTACCATCTCGGTAAAGTCACTTGGTGCACTTGCAACCATTCGTCCGTAGTAAAATGGACTTAAAGTTTTGAGATAGATTTTTGTCATTTCTTTCTCTTCAAGTGGTGGACAAATTTGAGCAGCAACTTCACGCCATCTCTGAGCGTATTCCTTGAAGCTTTCTCTATCCTTTTGAGTCATGGCCCGGAGTT
The DNA here is from genome assembly GCF_029867415.1 of Vicia villosa. Taxonomy (NCBI): domain Eukaryota; kingdom Viridiplantae; phylum Streptophyta; class Magnoliopsida; order Fabales; family Fabaceae; genus Vicia; species Vicia villosa. The sequence goes on from NC_081180.1 coordinate 150,071,370, forward strand.
GATCTCTGTCGGGAGCCATATCCAGATTGTACTTATACTGTTTGACGAAGGCCTCTCCGAGGTCTCGAAAAGTACGAATCTCTGAACTGTCCAAGTTCATGTACCATTTGAGTGCAGCACCAGTCAGGCTGTCTTGAAAATAATGAATGAGCAATTGTTGATTATCAGTCTGAGTTGACATTCTTCGAGCGTACATCACGAGATGACTTTGTGGGCATGAATTCCCTTTATACTTCTCGAATTCTGGTACTTTGAATTTGTGAGGAATCTTAACATTTGGAACCAGACAGAGGTCTGCAGCATTCTTTCCAAATAGATCTTGTCCTCGGAGAGTCTTGAGTTCCTTCTGCATTTGCAGAAACTGTTCCTGGAACTCGTCCAATCTTTCATACACGCCAGCATCCTCACTTGGAGCGTGATGATATACTTGTCCGCCTTGCGGGGGAAAAATATGCATAATGGGCTGTGGAGAAGCCATGACAGCAGATCTCGGTATCTCAGCATTCTGTTGTGTGAAACCCATTGCCGTTGCTCTTGGAACTTCAATTTCCAGAGGTTTGTAACCCTCCGGTGGATGCATATCCATGGTGACTTTTGGAGCTTCAGAAGCTGGAGGTATGTACCCTTCTGGAGTAAAGTTATACGGCATGCCCCAAGGTCGGTTGGGTGGCATGGCATACTGAGGAATAGGAGTAGAAACAATCTCGGAAACCACAGTCCTTTGTGGTTCTTCTGGCGTTGGTCGATTCTGCGCAACTACCGGGGCTTCTACCATACTATTGAGTCTTTCAACAGTACCTTTGAGAGTATTAATCTCTTCTCTGAGTTCTTCATTCTCTTGCTCAAAGTCTTTCATTCTTTTCTTGCGACTTGAACGAGTGTTGTATGGATGAGACAGCTTGAAAGTCTTGGTTCACCTCCTTCTCCTCCTCTCTTTCTGGAGAAAGGAAAGTAACTCTTAGATCCACGACAATTCTCGTGTCAGTGCGTACGACTAAAGCGATGCATGATATGCAATTAAGTTATTATTTTTCAAGGAAACACCATAATTACGTTATGAAACATCAAACTTTTATTAATTAAGCGAAAACGCCGTTTTTACACACTTTGAAAATGGAAATACAGAGAAACTGAGAGAAAGGACTCTAAAACTTTGATGATGAGCCGACTTCACGTTCTAACATCTTCTTCTGTTTCTTGAGCTGAGCGTTCTCTGACGTGAGCTGATCGATGATCCAGGAAGCAGGAGGGATATGATGAGAAAGTGACGATTGTGTCACTTGTCGATCGAGCACTTCAAGTAACTCATCCCTCCTTCTTAGGATGTTTTGAATCTCAACATTTCCCATGTTGACAATTCGATACTTGTTCCTCCAAGCATTCCTTTCTTGGCATACCTTGTTTAATGCCGCTTGCAGTTTTTCAACATCGGTGGAGAAAAGGTAAATTGGTTCCCTTAGGGGAATAGGTTCTTGATGTTGATATGGCATCCTGAGCTTGAATGCCCTGACGCGTACCCATTGAAGGTAAGGATCCAGGGAGATGCAAAGATGTTTTCCTAACAATCTTCTCCCTTTGCTGTGAACAAGACGCCAGGCTTGGGAAATTTCCTTCTTCAGCATGTTGCCATGATCGTCGATGTTCTTGAAGAACAGACCCTCCAATTGGATGTTACTTGGTATATTTTTCATGGGATAGCCGTATTGACGACGGGCTAAAGCTGGATTGTAACTGATTCCTCCCTTAGTTCCAATAAGGGGTACGTTGGGGAAACTTCCGCAACTGAAGATGATCTTGGTTTCGTCGTTGTCAGGACTACACCAATCAATGCCTGTATGAGTGAGAGACATGATTTTCTGTGACCAGTAAAGGCCATCCCTCATATTCCAGAAAGTGCTAGACTTTGGCAGGTGCGAAACGAACCATTCGTATAACAACGGTACGCAGCATGTGATTAATCCTCCTCGCTGCAGGTTTCTTGAATGCACAGAGTGATAAGCATCCGCAAGCAAGGTTGGAACTGGATTTCCAATTAAGAAGATCTTAATTGCATTGATGTCGACGAAATCGTTAATGTTAGGGAACAAAAACAATCCGTAGATAAGCAAAGCCATGACTTCCTCAAAAGCGCTTATATCTTGGATGCTGACGAAGTATCGAGCTTGATCAAACAGGAATTTGGAGGGCAATCCTTGAATTCCTCCTCTACCCACCATATGAGTTCTGATGTCGACTACGTTAAAAGGAGTAGTTGCAGCAATGATAATGTCGTCAGGATTCTTTTCCAAACCGGAGTACGGATCTTGCGCGTACACGGGTATTCCAATCAGACGAGAGTACTCCTCTAACGTAGGCATGAGCTGATAATCTGGAAAGGTGAAGCAGTGATACGTTGGATCGTAAAACTGTACCAAGGTGGGAAGGATCCCATCCACCATGTTGGTATTGAGCAAAGGCAGAAGTTTTCCATACTTCTCCTTGAAAGCCTGGGGGTTGACCACCAGTTTTCCGAGCTTTCCCAGTTCCTCGACCTGGGGAATCTTGAAGGTGTATTTCCTAGCTCTCTTTCTTCCATAGTCCATGGTATAGATCCTTAAGTCCTTTCTCCGTTTCTCTCTTTCTATGAAGTTCAAAACGTTCGTTATTTAGTTTCCTTGAAAAACGACTCGAAAAAGACTCTTTTTGTTTTTAGTTGTTTATTAATGAATGATGCATGAATGCATGAATGCACACACAAGAGTTTTAAACAAACATGGCGTTGAAGGGTATAGTGGTCATGAAGTCCAAACGCAATCCCCGCCCCAATGGTAAACTAAGGATAAGGATTTTTGTACCTGTAGAACGGGTTCTAGGGGTCTCAGAGTTTTTGCTCAACCTTAAAGATACGTTGATTGGTATCTATAAGAGAGTTTTCTCGGAGTGTAGTATCTGCGTGACAATTACTTCCGTAATCACCGCTCTACGTCCTAAAAAGGCTTTAAGTGGGGTTAATGTGTTTCTAGGTCCTCCTGGTACAAATCAGTCTCGGAATGCAGTGGCGCAGTTAATCACAACCAGCCAGGCAAATCCCAAGAGTAGAATTGTGAACCAAGATTAGAGGGCCTTCACCGAGAAGACATCCTCCATCCTATCTTATGTTGCACTCAAATCCGGGTATAGGATTTCTCACCACAAGGGGGAATCAAGCCCTTTCCCGATACAGAATAAACAAAATAAACAAATATATATGCAACAATCACATGATATGACACAGAGGTTAGGCAGGACCTCTCTTGTTTGAGGGGGAATTTGGCATCCCTAATTCCTCAATGGGGCTGGACCAGCAACAGGTCAACCATTGGTTTGGATGAAAAACCAAGGTTTTTAACACTTATATCCCCAGCAGAGTCGCCATTTTTCTGTGGTGGTCGTTTTCTTTACCTCCCCGTTTCACTTGGGAGGACGGCACGCTAGACCCTTCACGCGAAATTTGGAAGGAGAATGCGCCCGTGGTGGGATGAATTTTATTTCAGTTCTTCCTACGATATCACACGAACTTTCTTATTGGTCCTACGAGTAGGAAAGGGAAAAAAGATCTCAACTAAACCCTAAGAGTTTGCTAAGTGTGGGGATTTCACCTAGACTAGAAATTCTGGAGTCCGGGGGGTCGGTTATACATAGGGAAGTGTTTAAACACCCTACATATCTGTAGTACTCTACAGGAACCTTCTCTGTGTCATTTGTGATTGTGTTTGCTGCTAATGATTGGGAAAGTTTCTCCTTTGTGTTAGGAGAGAGAATTGAATTGATTTGAAAAGACAGACAGACAGACAGACTGACTATTTTTGGTATTTTATTAGCTCGCTGAGATTCCTTGTGAACCTCATGCCTACATATCCCTAGTGGAAGTCAGAGCTTAATGTAGTTCGGGGAACTAACTAGGGAAATTACTTGTTTTTGGTGCCTTGCTTAAAGCTCAAGGTTGAAGCTTGGAATTAAATCTCTATTTACAGTAAAGAGACATGAAGTCATCTTTACAGAGAGGTATTTGTACTATTCTACCACAAACATTTAAAAGAGTGACAGAATAACTGGATTCATTTCATTCAAGAGGGGGACCTTACTTGTGTGTGCAAGTATGCAAGTCAGATGCCTCTTAAATGAAAGAAAGATGCTCGTCCAAATTAGGGAAAGTGTACAAGTCCGGGGATGTGCCAGAGCATGTCTTTCAGAGTCCTAAATGGGAGACTTTGATTGAAATTGAAATTGAAATGTTTGTTTGTTTAAATGTGGTAGAGTAGTAAAAATATCTCTCTATAGAGATAAGCTATGTCTATCTACTGTATAAAAGATTTGACTTTAGCTGGCTTGAATGAGGCCCAAGCTTGAGGCTTTTTGATTGATTTATTAATATTATTGACTATGGGAGATGACTCCACTGGGGGTTAATTACAGGGTATTTTTGTGTTCTGTACAAAGCCCAGAATTGAGGCTGACTCTATTTAGGGAGACTCTATTTGTGTGCCTTGTACAAAGCCCAAGGTTGTGGCTAACTGCTGAGGATAACTGAATTTTTGAGACTATGAATGACTCTATTTTGTGTGCCTTGTACAAAGCCCAAGGTTGTGGCTGACTCTAGCTAAGGAAAACATTATTTTCTGCCTTGTACAAAGCCCAAGGTTGTGGCAGACTCTTAAATAAACTGAGTATGGATGACTCTATGGGGAAAAAGATCCTAGGTGTTAGGAATCTTTGACACATGAAAATATGGTTTATCTGCCTTGTACAAAGCCCAAGGTTGTGGCTACTGAGTGATGAAGAACTCACTGGGGAGACTCTATTATCTGCCTTGTACAATGCCCAAGGTTGAGGCTGACTCTTGACAGGGGAGTTTTATTGTTTGGGTGCCTTGTATGAAGCCCAAGGTTGAGGCTAACTATTTTTTGTTGGTTTTGACTCTACTGAGGAGATTTTATTTATTGAAAGACTGTTTTTCTTTGGAAGCTAACCCTTTCCAGGGATTTTGACTCAGCTGGAGAAATTATTTGGTAAAAGACTGACTTTATCATGTTTTTTGGAGGCTGACCCTTTCCAGGGGATTTTTATTAAAATGAAAGAATGTGTTGGAGGCTAACCCTTTCCAGGGAATTTTATTGAAATGATTGGCAGAAAGATTATCTAGTGGAGGCTTCTTGTTTAAAGCCCAAGATGAAGGCTGACACATGCTGAGGAGAAAATAAACATAGATCCTAGACTCTGCTAAGGAAGATTGATGAAGATCAGGGTGACAGAGACTGTCCATGTCTCTCATTCCAAAAGGTGTACTCAATGTAAAATTGAGACAAACTTAGCTTGTTTAAAGTCTGGTTTAAATTGGAAGAAACTCACCAGGGTAGGCTAAAAGGTGACTAAAGACCTGTTCCTATGTTTATAAGAAACCTGATGGGTCCTTGTATACAAGCTCAAGAGGAAGCTGGAAATGCTTTTAAGAAGCCTGTGGGTCCTTGTACAAAGCCCAAGAGGAGGCTAATCGAGGGTCCTTGTTATAGCACAAGAGAAAGCTATGTAGTTTTGAACTTATTTTGGCTCTAAGCAAATGGGTAAGAGGTTTCACCGGGAATAATTCCTCTTTGGGTGGATGTGTCCTATTATTTGGATTCTAAGGTTTTTGCCAAGATGTTTCACCGGGAATAATTCATCTTGGGGGGTTTGAACTACAGATCTCTAATTAGGAAAGAGCCTTCACCGGGAAGACATTCTCAATCCTAGGCCATATTCCTATAATATATATATAGTTTAACTGTCCTAAGGTTTATACTCAAACGTAGTTCTAAACTAATATATGCCCAGTTTATATTTGACAGTAATTTAAATAAAGACTGTAAATTGAAAGCTTGTAAAGCCTAACCTGGATGGAGTGGAGGCCTTTGAAGAAGTATGTACAGAGCCTCAACAGTAATTTTGTTGTTTTGTTGATGACAGTTGAATATTTATTATAAACAGTTAATGGTTTTTGAAAACAGAAGAAGTGAAGATGGACAAAGGTCACATAGGTATCTGAAGAGTTTCACCGGGAATAATGCCCTTCAAATACCAGAAGAATGTTTTGAAAACAGAAAGAAGATTTTGAAAATACAGTTTTGAAAACAAGCTAAGAAGAGAAGGTTTTTGGGACTTACACTCTATTAGAGGCCCAGTACTTTACAGTACTGGTTATGAGAGCAATTTGAAAATGATTTGTAAATGATATAAGGTTCTGTTGTTTAAGAACCTTAATCATTTGATTTGTTCGGAGATTGAAAACAGTTTTAAAAATTTACAAAAGTCAACTTAATTAAGGTAAAAATAAAGATCTTTACCTAATTAAGACCCAAACAATTAGGGTTTTATCATAAAATTATTTACAAAATGATTAGGTTAAAATAAAGTGACAATATATATTTAAAGTATTTAAGAAAACACTTAAAAACATACTATTTTAAACCTAATTAAAATACATGAAATAAATAATATTTTTATGATTTTTTTTACTATTCACAAAATAGATATATTAAATAATAGGTGCATGAAAAATGAAGTGAAAATGATTTAATTTGATAGGTGAATTAATTGTGTGAAATTGTGAAGAAAAATAGGTGTGACAAGTGATAAAAAATTAGGAATGTCTCCACCAAGGCTTGAACTCACGCCCTTTAGGTCACATACCCAAAACCAAACCACTGGGCCAGCGCGCGCATGGTGATAGTGATACACATCCAACACATTATATTTTCAGATAAGCGTGTAAATCATGAAAAAAAATAAAAGGAATAAAAAGTCTGGGGCGAGGGGGATTCGAACCCCAGACTTTGGGCATGAGGAGACTAAGAGCGCATGTGTGGCCACTAGGGCAAGTTATTCAGTCGTTTATGAAACACCTATCATTAAATATAAAATAAACTCTGCCCTGAGGTTTGAAATTTGCGCGCCACCACCATTGTCATCTTCTTCCTCAAGCTCCAACGATTTGGATTTCTGAACTCTCTCAATTCTCAACCATTTGCAGCGATATAAAGATGAAACTTGTTCTAAATTCACTCACGATTCTAAATATGTAACTAACATAGACTGATATTAACTACATCTAACTAATTTACCAGAAATCGTGAAGAACCCTAAAACTTAAAAATCAAATTAAATGGCTATACTGAAAGATAAATGAATGATGATAGAGGGTTTTCAATCCTCTGATGATGCTAAACAAGATATAATCGAGCTTTAACTCAAAGAGTGCTTAAATTAAAGAAGTGAAGTTCAGGAACTTACCTCTGAAAATGGAGGTCGTGAGGATGATTGAGAGCACCTGGGTTTGAATGAATGATCTCAATAGCTTCCTTGAGACTCAATGATGCTAACTGAATGCTTATTGGAGCTTGAATCCTTCTGAATTGCTCTATGGACCTCCCTCGATTTAAGCTTCAAGTAGACATGGAGGTTGTTGAATTTGGAGTTACAGATGAGCTGCAGCCATCTGGTTAGCTTCACTATGACCTGAGGAGTGTGCCTGGATGATTGGCTTGGCTTGAAACCTCCTGAATTACTCCATGGTCCTCCAACTGCAAGTGCTCCAAATGAGAGGTGGAGGTGATGATTCTCCACGCCCAGAAGTGTTCCAGAGGTTTGGATCACCTCTAAATGCCTCCCTCAATGTGTTTGAATACTTATTTTCAAAGAGAGAGCTTTGGTTTGAAGAATCCGAGTCTTCTTGCCAAAGGACCTTTGAAAAAACTAAGTATGAAGAAAGAAAAGAGAAAGCAAGAATTCTGTTGCTTTGGTGTGTTTTTTGAATGAGAATGAGGCCTCTATTTATAGGCAATTGGTTCAGTATAGTTGCAGAAGAGTGAGCTTGCTTAATGAAAGAAGTTTGGTTTCTTAAGCATGAAGGAAGTTTGCAAATATCTCTTATGCAAAGATGAGAATTTTGATTCCATTTGATCAATCCCCCTAGCCCTCGATTTTGCTTGATCTTAGGGGACAATTCTGAGCCAGAAATGAGCTCTAATTGGTTGGTGAGAAGATTCCTTGGGTGATTCATCAATTTGCCATTAATTCACAAATGTAATCATTACATAATCACATGTTCTTGTTTTTTAGAATCTTCTTCAATCCTTATGGCATGGTGAAAATGAATGCATGGCATGTTTTCAGATGTGTTATGGGTCGTGTAGCATCCATAATTGAGGTCATGTGCACAAAATTCCAAAGTTTCAAAATGATGCATGACCTATAATTTCACTTCATGAGGCCAACTTTGAACAAGCATAACTCTTAGCTCAAAATGAATTTGGAGAAGGTTGAACACAATTTGGAAAGCCCTAAACATCTACTTCAAATCATTAGTTCGGAGTTTCTTCAAAATCTTTTGGCAAATTTGTGAAAAATGAGGCCAAAGTTGGAAGAAAACTAGGTTAAAACACTTAGAAAAATTTCTAAGTGTTTATGGCCTAAAACTCCAAAATTTCCAAAACTCTTAAATGATTGATCTTTTGAAAAAATTTCCTTTGTAAGATGTTGTTTTATTTTGCAAGATCTACAACTTTCATGTTGGAAGTTTTTTGAGTTGTGTAGGTGAAATTTTGAGTTCTCACCATGCCTTAAAAAACCCTAATTCCCAACTTTTCGCTCCTTGATGAATTTCTTTGAATTTCTTTGGTCAAATGACTTTAATATCCATATATTGATGATATTGATCCTTGAAATTCATGGTTTGGCCAAAAATCTCAAAAGTCAATGGTGATCCCATACAGTTGACTTTTTCCTAGTAAGGTGAGATTTTGGACTTTTGTGTAGAATCAAGATCTTCTCCTCAAATGAATTATGTAAATGGATTATATTGAGGTAGTAGAGATTCTTGAATCATGTCTTGAGTTTTGGATCCATGCCCTGATTAAAAGTCAACTATCTTGGTGAATTAGGTCAAAAACCCTAATTGTCGACCAGAGGACAATGATGAGTGTAGACTTTGAATTGAGGTGTAATGTCCAGTGGATCTTGTTATATGAGTTATTTGAAGATGATTGATGTCTTTGAATGGTTTCCTGGGGCTTTTTAGGGTTTCCCAAAGGTGATCCCTGATTTTAGTCCTTGATAGGCTCCAAACCCTAGTCTGTTGATCTGAGTAATTCTATACTTAGATGACTGGGTGTCTAATCAATCATAGGTGAAATAATGAGGCTTTTGAGTCTTATGATTGTATTAGAGACTAATCCCTCTATTGATTGATCCTTTGCCTGAGTTTTCTTGTCTTTGAACACCCTCGATTGAATGTCAGACTGCCCTGGGTACTTACTTTGACTTGATAAAAATCCTGAAGATATGTCATCTCAGGGGGGTCAAAAATTAGGGTATGACAATACCCTAATTTTAACCCCCCTGAGATGTCACATCTCCAGACTTTTCATCAAAATCAAAACAGATAGTCAAAACATTCACTTGATCAACTGGTGCTTAATCGGGGATATTCAGGAACAAAAGAGCTCAGGCAAAGAATCAATCAATAAAATGATTAGTCTCCAATACAATCATAGGACTCAAAAAGCTTAATTCTATCCACCTATGATTGATTAGACACCAATCATCAAGACTCAGGTCTGCTTAGTTCACCAATCTAGGGTTTTGAGCCCATCAAGGACTGTAATCAGGGATCACCTTTGGGAAACCCTAAAAATCTCCAGGGCATTTGTCAATTGGTTCAAATATCTTCAATTGGTTCATATGACATTATTCTTTGGGCATTACACTTCAAATCAAAATCTACAGTCATCAACTTCATCTGGTCGGCAATTAGGGTTTCTAACCTAATTCACCTGGACAGTTGACTTTTAATCAGGACATGGATCAAAAACTCAAAACATGGTTCAAGAACTTCTATTACCTCAATATAATCCATTCACATCACTCATTTGAGGAGGAGATCTTGATTCCACATAAAAATCCAAAATTTTAGTTCATCTGAAAAAGTCAACTGTACAAGATCACCTTTGACTTTTGAGATTATTGGTCAAAATATGACTCTTAGGGATCAATATCATCAACATATGATCATTGAAGTCATTTGACAAAGAAATTCAAGAAAATTCATCAAGGATCAAAAAGTCCGGAATTAGGGTTTTTGAGGGCATTATGGGAACTCAAAATTTCACCTACACAACTCAAAAAACTTCCAACATGAAAGTTGTAGATCTTGCAAAATAAAATAACATCTTACAATGCAACCTTTTTCAAGAAATCAATCATTTAAGAGATTTGGGATTTGGAAGCTTTAGGTCATAAAAACTTAGACCCAAACGATTCTGAAGAAACCCCAAACTAATGAATTGAAGTAGATGTTTAGGGCTTTCCAAATTGTGCTCAACCTCCTCCAAATTCATTTTGAGCTAAGAGTTATGCTTGTTCAAAGTTGGCCTCATGAAGGAAAATTATAGGTCATGTATCATTTTGAAACTTTGCAATTTTGTGCATATGGCCTCACTAATGGATGCTACACGACCCATAACACATCTGCAAACATACCATGCATTCATTTTCACCATGGCATAAGGATTGAAGAAGATTCCCAAAACAAGAACATGTGATTTTGTAATCATTACATTTGTGAATTTATGGCAAATGATGATTCACCAATTGGAATCTTCTTCTAAGCCAATTAGAGCTCACTCTGCATCACAAATGTTCCCTAAGATCACAAGAGATTAATGGATAGGGAGCTAGCTCGAAAATGCAATGATCACATCTTGATATTCTTTGAAATTTCTTCATGCTTAAGAAACCAAACTTACTTCACTAAGCAAGCTCTCTACAGCCAAATGCTCTGAACCTTTTGCCTATAAATACAAGTGCATTCCTCAGTATTAGACACACCAAAGCAACTCAATTCCTTGCTTTCTCCTTCTTTCTCTCTCTCTCATGCTTACGGTTTTTCGAAGTTCTTTGGCAAGAAGAATCGATTTCTTCAAACCAGGGCTCTTCTTTAGGAAATAAGCATTCTAACATCTCAAAGGGGTTCATATGAGGTGATCCAAGCACCTGGATCACTTCTTTAAGTGGAGGAGCACCATAGCCACTTTCATTTTGGGGCTCGAGCAGTTGGAGGTCTATAGCATAATTCAAAGGGTGTCAAGCAAGTCTAAGCACATCAACATGTTCCTAGGGGTGTAGTGAAGCTATTCAGATGCCTGCAGCACATCTGTAACCACAGAATCACCAACCTCCATGTTCACTTGAAGCTCAAGTAGAAGGAGTCGAGTAGAGCAATCCTAGAGCATTTAAGGTGCAATAAGTATCCAGTTAGCATCACTGAGTCCCCAGGAAGCTTTTAGGATCATTCATACAAGCCCAGGTGATCTCCATCATCCTTACGACCTCCAATTTCAGAGGTATTTTTTCAAACTCCAACTCAATTATTCAAGTACTCTTTCTTGTATATCTCGATACCAGTTTGTTCATCATCATCAGAGGACTGAAAACCCTCTATCATCATTCATTTATTCATCTTGTGCATCATTTAATTTTAAAATTAGGGTTTATGTGTTCTTCGTGTTTATGTTAAAATTCGTTAGTTACACTTAGAATAAATGAATCCTGAGCTCATAATCATGTTCCTCGTTCAAAAACGAGCAAGATTGATGTTTACATCATGCCATTTAGTTGAGAAACCAGAGAGTTAGAAAATTCAAAATCTTTGAGCTCGAGGAAGAAGATGAACATGGCGCGCGTAAATTAGAATTTCCTGGCTTGTCTTAAAATATAATAAAATTCATGTATATAGTTAACAAGCTGCGCGCGCAGCTCAGTTGGTTGTTGTTTTGAGAAGTGAACATAAAGGCGTGGGTTCAAGTCTTGGTGAAGACAATTTCAATTTTTTACCACTTTTCTCATTTGTTTTCTCTTACAACTTTAACTATTTCATTCACATATTAAATTAAATCATTTTCACTTCATTTTTCACACACTTGTTAATTAATATATATATATATATATATATATATATATATATATATATATATATATATATATATATTACGATTAAACAAAAAAAAACACAAAAATATTATTTATTTCATGAATTTTTATTAGGTTAAAAATGGTGTGTTTTTTTAGTATTTTAGAATATATTTTAATACATATTTTCATTGAAATTTCAAAATATAATATCTCATAAATACTTTAGTGATAAAAATCCTAATCATTTAGGTCTTAATTAGGTATAGATATTATCTTTACCCTAATTAAGTTGACTTTTGTCAAAATTCAAACTGTTTTTCAAACTTCAAAGTAAACAGACGATCGAGGTTTTCAAACAACAGAACCTTGCATCTTTTCAACTGTTTCTCATAAATAGTGAAACACCTTTTTCTTTTATTAGTTTGTTTTCAAAAACTGTTTTTACAAAATCCTCTTTCTGCTTTCAAAACATTCTTCTGGTATTTGAAGGGCATTATTCCTGGTGAAACTCTTCAGACACCTATGTGACCTATGTCCATCTTCACTTCTTCTGTTTTCAAAAACCTTTAACTGTTTATTATAAATATTCAACTGTTATTAATCAACTGCTGGTAAGGCTTTGTACATACTTCTTCAAAGGCCTCCACTCCATCCAGGTTAGGCTTTATAGCTTTCATTTTTACAGTCTTCATTTAAATTACTGTCAAATATAAACTGTATATATACTGTTTAGAACTACGTCTGAGTGTAAACCTTAGGACAGTTAAACTATATATATATATATATATATATATATATATATATATATATATATATATATATATATATATATATATATTATAGGAATATGGCCTAGGATTGAGAATGTCTTCCCGGTGAAGGCTCTTTCCTAATTAGAGATCTTTTAGTTCAAACCCTCAACATGAATTATTCCCGGTGAACATCTTGAAAAAGCCTTAGAACCCAAAAATAGGACACATCCACCCAAGAGGAATTATTCCCGGTGAAACCTCTTACACATTTGCTTAGAGCCAAAATAAGTTCAAAACCACATAATTTTCTCTTGTGCTATAACAAGGACCCTCGATGACCCTCGATTAGCCTCCTCTTGGGCTTTGTACAAGGACCCGCAGGCTTCTTAAAAGCATTCCCAGTTTCCTCTTGAGCTTGTATACAAGGACCCATCAGGTTTCTTATAAACATAGGAACAGGTCTTTAGTTACCTTTTAGCCTATCCTGGTGAGTTTCTTCTATTCCTTAAACCAGACTTTTAAACAAGCTAAGATTGCCTCAATCTCACACTGAGCACACCTTTTGGAATGAGAGACATGGACAGTCTCTGTCACCCTTATCTTCATTAACTTTCCTTAGCAGAGTCTAGGTTCTATTTGTTTATCCTCAATCAGAGTCAGCCTTAATCTTGGGCTTTAAACAAGAAGTCTCAATTAGATAATCTTTCTGCCATCATTCATAAAATCCCTGGAAAGGGATAGCCTCCAAAAATTCATTCTTTCAAAAGATATTTTCCTCAGCTGAGTAAAACCCCTGGAAAGGGTTAGCCTCCAATCTCAGTCAATAAAAGATATATTTCTCAATAAAGAGTCCGCCACAACCTTGGGCCTCATACAAGGCATGAAATAATGACTTCCCTAGTTAAGAGTCAGACATAATTCTGGGCTTTGTACAGAACACCAAATAAAATCCATCAAATAAATGCTCTCCAGCAAGTGTCAGCCTCAATTCTGGGCTTTGTACAGAACACAAAGACTTCTTAGCTTAAGTCCATCCCCAGTAGAGTTATCTCCCAGAGTCAATAAAATAATAAATCAATCAAAAGCCTCAAGCTTAGGCCTCATACAAGCCAGCTAAAAATCAAATCTTTCAAACAGTAGATAGACATAGCTTATCTCTATAAAGAGATCTTTCTCCTATCACACCATATTCAATCAAACGAACATTTCAATTTCAATTTCAAACATTCTCCCAGTTAGGAATTTTGAAAGGCATGCTCTGAGGCAAACAAACCCAGACTTGTACACTTTCCCTAATTTGGATGAGAATCCTTCTTTCATTCAAGAGGTGTGTTGGCTGTCATACTTGATCAACCAAGTAGGCTCCCTCTCTTAATGAAATGAATTCAGCTTTTTCTGTCACTTTAAAATGTTTGTGGTGGAATAGTAGAAATACCTCTCTGTAAAGATAATTTCATGTCTCTTTACTGTAAACAGAGATTTAATTCAAGCTTCAACCTTGAGCTTCAAGCAAGGCACCAAAAAATATTAATTTCCCTAATTAGTTCTCTGAACTACAAAAAGCTCTGACTTCCATTAGGGATATGTAGGCATGAGGTTCACAAGGAATCTCAGCGAGCTAATAAAATACCAAAAATAGTCTGTCTGTCTGTCTCTCTTTTAATCAATTCAATTCCTTCTCCTAACACAAAGGAGAAAATTTCCCAATAATAAGCAACAACACAATCACATTGACACAGAGAAGGTTCCCGTAGAGTACTACGGATATGTAGGGTGCCTAAACTCTTCCCTATGTATAACCGACCCCCCGGACTCCATAATTTCTAGTCTAGGTGAATCCCCACACTTAGCAAACTCCTAGGGTTTATTTGAGATCTTTTTCCCCTTTCCTACTCGTAGGATAATTAAAAAGTTCGTGTGATATCGTAGGAAGAACTGAAACAAAATTCATCCCACCCCGGGCGCATTCTCCTTCTAAATTTCGCGTGAAGGGTCTAGCGTGCCGTCCTCCCAAGTGTAACGGGGAGGTAAAAAAAACGACACCACAGAAAATCCCGTTGTGCACTAGGTAATCTGGCACCTTAGGCTTAAGTTGGCACGTGGTAGGTCTTGATTTAGCAACCACTGTCTTTGCAACACTCAGACAATCTTCTTCTATTTCAGCAGACTGAGCGGTGTGAGCATATCCATTTCCAAGTGGAGTATGTTGGTTTTTCTTCTGAGGAAACTTCCAATCTTCTGAATGGAGAGACTCGTTGTCGGAGACACTTTCGAGATCATCCTCTTTTGTATTTTGGTCTTGCTCTTCTCCCAAGATGGCATTGACTAGGTATGTGAACTCTAAATTTGTAGCTTCTGTGGGTGACTTGGGGATATAATCCTCAATGATGACTTCACCAGTTGATGATGATGAATAGCAAGGGTTATATATCTCTTTTGGCTGAGTAAGGTACTCGTAGTCAATGTTCCATCCAATCGGAACAATGTCTTCAAGAGAGATTTTTGAACTTTCAAGAGCGGAGTATTTCACCATGTAGTCGAATTTTCCGCTTGGTTCTCCTAATGTATCCCAGGTTTCTTTGGGGATAGGAGGAACTTCTTCTGATGAACCATGACTTTTGGTGGTGAAGCTGTTTGTAACTTCGTCATTGCTTGGTTGAGTCTTACTTTCAGATCCTTTAGTTAGATAACAGCAAAGTGAATCAAACTCTGATAGGGAGATGTATCCTGCCTCGAGAAGGCAAGACATACATTCCACTTCAAAATTCTCATCGGTGTTTTCCGTACCGATGGTATTGACTGTTTGTTGAACAGGATGAAGAAAACCTCCGCTGCAGAAAGTTTCTCGAATTGGAAGAACTACCTCAATTCCTGGAATAGCCTTTGATGTTGTTGGAAAAAATCCAACTCCTATTCTGTTCTTGTTGTTGGTAGGAATCTCAATGTGCCCCCAACCACTGGTAGTGCCATCCTTTACAACTTGGATTGCATCTTTGTAAGAAGAAATAGACGCTGCTTTCTCCATTCCTTTTTCCTTATCCAAGGAAAGTGCTTGGAATTTAGTTCCAGCGACTTCTTTTGGTTTCATACAACTTGACAGTCAAGCCCTTTGACAGCACAATTCTCCGTGTTTTGTACCATCAATCAAGTCAATCTTTTGCATTTTAAAAATTCCAAGATTTTTGTTCTAGAAGTCTTCTGATAATCACATGATCAGTAGAGACTCAACACTGCACAAAAATCAGGTACGCTTAACTGTCTTCTACATAAACAGTCCCTAACTAGGGTTTTTGTTTTTTTCAGGAGAACAAGTTTTTTGAGACCTCAAGTCGATTTCATGGACCTCCATATGTCTCGAAGTACCACCAGACAAATTTTCAAACTTCAATTCGCTCAGACGCCCAGTCAGCAGCTCAAACAGGTAACAGACGACCAGTTTGACCGAAAAGTCAACAGACAGTCAAAAATGATTTTTTTCGTCAACATCCATATTTTGTCAAAAGATTCATCATTTGATCAATGGTTGATCATAATTCATCAAGAAAAGATCAGAAATCAACAAAACCCTAAGTTTCAAAATTAGGGTTTTCTTTTAAAAAGTCAACTGAACTTTGATCGGCCATAACTCTCTCCCCGTTCATTCAAAGAATTCCAACCAAAGCTTATTTTGAAGGAAATTCATTTATCTTTCAAATGCAATTGATCCCATGGTCATTGGATTTACCATTTGGAAAATATGAGCCAGGACATTACATGTCATTTTCAAAGTCAACAAAAAGTGGTTTTTTGTCAAAGGCCATAACATCAAGATAAATTCTCCAAATGCAAAGAAGTTTCTAAAGTAGCTTGTAGAGGACATCTTGAGGTTTCTAAAAAGTACAAGAACTCCTTCATATGATAAAAATTGAGGGAGATATGCCTTGTTGAAGTTGGCTATGTTTTGGGAAAATGCATGAAACCAACATTAATCAAAAATGTTTTTCTTCCAAAAGAGGCCAAGCATTCATGATCCAAACATGTTTCTAATGATACTAAAGGGCTCCCATGATCAACATTAGGCCCATGACAATTTTTGTTTCTTTTTAATTTAATTTTATTACATTTAAAATTAAATTAAGAAAGAAATGGTTCAAGACAATTATCCAAGGCTCTTGTCCTTAGCATGAGTCACCAAGGTGGCTTAATTTCTGCAACAAAGAGATGGTACAACAGGCCTAGAGCAAGAGGTTGAAGAAAAATGAAGCCATAGTCAAAAATTCAAAGCTTTATATATTAAAAAATTCAAAAAAATCAAAAGCCATCAATAATTGTTAGCTTAAGATTTAAGCACTCTTGTTGCTCATATAATGCTTAGCATACTTCAGTAGGAAGGGAGACACGAATTCAGAGCCAATCCTATGCTTGTATCATACTTGTAGCAACTTGAAAAATTCAAAGAAATTCAAATTTCGAATTCTGAGTTTAAGCTAGTTTCAATCCAAACTAAACACTCAAACACGATCATTAAACATCACTGAACCTATCCAAATCAATTTCAAGCTTTAAAATACCTCAGAATCAAGCTCAAAAGCTCACGGTTTGTTCAAACCAAAACTCACAAAAATATAATCATACATGCATATTTAACACGATGTAATCATATATTTGAGTTTGTTTTCATGTTCTGATCGTTTCTGGAAACTTAATTGGTGTTTGGACACCTGTACGAGGAATCACCATTTTAGGGTTCTTGATTTCAAAATTAGGGATTCACGATTTAGGCAAAATTACAGGTTCTAAGTGGTACCATTGAATTCACATGAACTAGAGAATCAAACCATGACCTCGCGCCGAATTTCTTTTGTGTCTAACCCCTATTCGTGTTGAACAGGTATAATAGATCGAAGCTTTTTACAGCTCTCTGCAAAAGAGCGGTGTAAAAGATGTGATATGAGGAAGAAGACGAGACGTGACCCCTTCCTATTGGCAGAAGGGCGCGCGCGTTTTGTTTTAAATTTACATGTGATCCAGTGCTTTGCAGGTATATTTGTGCCATGCGCCTTCGCTCCAATCACCATCAGATTTGCTCAGCCATCCATCCAATGCATATGATGCGCTAGTCCATGCTATAGACTTACCAGCCAACCACACCTGATCAAATGTTTTTATTTTTCATTTTATTTAATTTTCCTTGTAAAATTATTTAAAAATAGTTTTAAAAATCAAAAAAATATGAAAAAAATATTTTTAGTTTGATAAAATAATATATTATTTTTTGACATAAAAATATGTTATTTTTCCTTCATAATTAAAATATTTTG
Organism: Vicia villosa; assembly: GCF_029867415.1. NCBI lineage: Eukaryota > Viridiplantae > Streptophyta > Magnoliopsida > Fabales > Fabaceae > Vicia > Vicia villosa. The sequence continues at coordinate 150,089,383 of NC_081180.1, forward strand.
TTTAATTAATTAGATAATATTTATATATTTATCTTTTAATTATCTCTAACCTATCAAAAAATCAGAAAAAAATATATTTTTTTATTAAATTAGGTTTATGTATTATAAACTAATTTTGCACATATTTAGAATATTTTTCTCTTCAAGTTTAATTTATGTGTATAATTATTTGTATAATTATATGCTAATTAACTTAATAATTTCAAAAACAAATTTCAAAAATCACAAAAAAAAAATAATTTTATTTTAAAATTAATCAACAAACAACTTGGACATATTTTAGACTTAATTTTTAGGTTCAAATTTTATTTCTAATTTTTGACCTTTTAATTAAATTAATTATGCATTAATCTTAATTAAAATCAACCATCCAAAAATCCAAAAATATTTTCCCTTTATCTTATTGCAATTTAAATTCATAGATAAGTGTATAGGTTGTCAAAATTCATGTAAATAGTGTAGTTTACATTTCCCGCACAATCGATGTAATAGCGTAGATTTACTTTCCGCATTTTACATTCCCGCACTTTAATTTCTGTACATATAAAACTGCGTGTATGTCAAGAACAAAAACTGAAGCGCTAGATCACTAATCTCAAAGACAAATATATCTGAAAATAAAACACAATCACACTTGCACCTCTTAGGGTAATCCCTCCGTTACTCTTTCCAAAATCAATTCTATTGTTTCAAATGCAATTCAAATAATTTCTTTCTGTATCCAGTCAAAGAAAATTTTCTAAAAGAAAAATAGGAAAGGACCTTATGAACTTAGGGTAGATCTCGTAATTGCTTGCTCAAATCAAACAAAACAACAAATGCTTCACATATCACTGTTTTTCAAAACAAAACTTTCAAAAAAGACAACATTTTGTATATATCCAAACAAGGATCATTACGAAGTTAAAGATCTTTTTTCATAACATCTTTCGAAAGATAAAACATTTTGTATACATCCGCACAAGGATCATTACAAAGTTAATTTACAAAGGTATTTTAAAACCACATACAAGCATTTCAAAGCAAGACAAATGATTCAAACAAGTGGGCTAAGCAATTAAGAGTCCATGGATAACCATGGATACAAAGGGGTGCTAATACCTTCTCTTTGTATAACCTACCCCCGAACCCAAAATCTCTTAAAGGTCTTTTTCTGTTTCTTTTATAAACCTTTCCTTAATTGGATAAAATAAATGTCGGTGGCGACTCTCTGATTTTCAAACACTAAAAAAATAAAAGAAGAGTCAGTTCGCATCCCACGAAAAATAACCGAGGACGACACCTCCCTTTGACCCCATACCAATGCGGTATGTGGAATTGTTTCCAACACTACTGGCGAAAGGAATCATTCAGACAAAGAGTCCTCCAAATCCAACGTATGAATCATCACCTACCTTGGTTCAAGGCTGACCAATCTTGTCCCTACCATCAGGGGGCTCCAGGTCACAGTATTGAGAACTGCTTCAGTTTCAAGGCCGACGTTCAAAGATTAGTGAAGAGTGGAATGCTATCCTTCAAAGATACTAATCCTAACATCCAGGCAAATCCTTTGTTGCAGCATAAAGAAGCTTAAGTGAATTTGATAGATCAACACCCCGACATCATTCAAATCTACGACATTCGTCAGATAGGGGAAAATCTCGTCAAAATGCACGCTAGACAAACTGGGTACGGCCACGTACCACCTCACAACTACTTCACATGTGAAATTTGTCCAAAGAATAATCAAGGATGTGGCGTAGTTCAAGCTGCATTACAAGAACAAATGGACTTAGGATGGATTCAACATATCCGTGTTAAAACCGAATACGACGTCAACATGGTTCAAGGATGTCCAGGAGAATAAAAAATATACAGAGTTGAAGATCTCGAAGGATCGGTAGTCAGGTTCCATAAGACTTTAAATGGACTTGCCTACTTTGGAACAGATTTCCATCCTTACAATAGATGTAGAATTTGTCGAAGAAATTCACGAGGATGTTTGCACGTTCGCAACGACATTTAGAAACTGATGGATGATAATACCATTATAGTTCTTGCCAACAGAGAAGATGACGAAGTCTTTACCGTATCTCCTCAAATTAATCAAAATGAACCAGTGCAAGTCAAGTATGACAGCAGGAAGACAACAATTGCTCCGTTAGTCATCTACTTACCAGGTCCTGTACCGTATGAGTCCAGCAAGGCTATACCATACAAGTACAACGCTACATTCTTTGAAAATGGTAAGGAAATACCATTACCATCTGTTGTCAACATTGCTGACGTCAGTCGAGTCACCAGAAGTGGACGAGTGTTCAACAGAACAACAGAAAATGTGGAGAAACCTTGGGAAGAAGCACCACATAGGCAAGACAATCATCCGACCAATGCTGTTCAAGCGAAAGAAAATGATGAGATCTTAAAATTAATCCAGAGGAGTGAATACAACATTGTAGACCAGCTGCTGCATACTCCGTCTAGGATATCTGTTCTTTCCCTACTATTGAGTTCTGAAGCTCATAGGGAAGATCTACAGAAAGTTTTGGAACAAGCTTTCGTAGAACCAAGTGTTATTGTAAGCCAATTCAACAACATCGTTGCCAACATCTCTGCAGGAACTAACCTGAGTTTCTGTAACGAAGATCTTCCTGAAGAAGGAGTGGACCATAATCTACCACTTCACATCTCAGTTAGCTGCATGGGTGATTTTCTCACAGGAGTCCTAATAAACAATGGATCCTCTCTCAACGTCATGCCTAAATCAACATTGTCAAGATTATCCTTCAAAGATTACCCACTAAGAGACAGTCATGTCATCATCAAAGCATTCGATGGATCAAGGAAGTCAGTTTTTGGAGAAGTAGATCTTCCCATAACTATTGGACCTCAGACGCTCAAAATCACTTTCCAAGTTATGGATATCCCGGCACAATATAGTTTTTTGCTAGGTCGCCCATGGATTCACGAGGCTGGGGCAATTACTTCAACACTTCATCAGAAACTGATGTTCATAAGAAATGACTAATTGGTAATCATATGTGGAGAACGAGCTCTGATCGTCAGCAACCTGTCATCACTTTCCAACATAGAACCAAAAGAAGTCGCTGGAACTAAATTCCAAGCACTTTCCTTGGATAAGGAAAAAGGAAAGGAGAAAGCAGCGTCTATTTCTTCTTACAAAGATGCAATCCAAGTTGTAAAGGATGGCACTACCAGTGGTTGGGGGCACATTGAGATTCCTACCAACAACAAGAACAGAACAGGAGTTGGATTCTTTCCAACAACATCAAAGGCTATTCCAGGAATTGAGGTAGTTCTTCCAATTCGAGAAACTTTCTGCAGCAGAGGTTTTCTTCATCCTGTTCAACAAACAGTCAATACCATCGGTACGGAAAACACCGATGAGAATTTTGAAGTGGAATGTATGTCTTACCTTCTCGAGGCAGGATACATCTCCCTATCAGAGTTTGATTCACCTTGCTGTTATCTGACTAAAGGATCTGAAAGTAAGACTCAACCAAGCAATGACGAAGTTACAAACAGCTTCACCACCAGAAGTCATGGTTCATCAGAAGAAGTTCCTCCTATCCCCGAAGAAACCTGGGATACATTAGGAGAACCAAGCGGAAAATTCGACTACATGGTGAAATACTCCGCTCCTGAAAGTTCAAAAATCTCTCTTGAAGACATTGTTCCGACTGGATGGAACATTGACTACGAGTACCTTACTCAGCCAAAAGAGATATATAACCCTTGCTATTCATCATCATCAACTGGTGAAGTCATCATTGAGGATTATATCCCCAAGTCACCCACAAAGGCTACAAATTTAGAGTTCACATACCTAGTCAATTCCATCTTGGGAGAAGAGCAAGACCAAAATACAGAACGAGTCTCTCCATTCAGAAGATTGGAAGTTTCCTCAGAAGAAAAACCGATATACTCCACTTGGAAATGGATATGCTCACACCGCTCAGTCTGCTGAAATAGAAGAAGATCATCTGAGTGTTGCAAAGACAGTGGTTGGTAAATCAAGACCTACCACATGCCAACTTAAGCCTAAGGTGCCAGATTACCTAGTGGAAGAAGAAGACGAAGAAATATCAAAGGGAATTTCATGGTTACTTCATCAAAAGGAAGAGGCCATTCAGCCATACAATGAGCCTCTAGAGATCATTGACCTTGGTTTCGATGGAAACAGAAAAGAGGTTAAGATTGGAGCTTCGCTCAGTTCAGAGATCAGAAAGAGTTTGATACAGCTGCTCAGAGAATTCTCATATGTCTTCGCTTGGTCCTATTAGGATATGCCAGGGTTGGATACCAGTATAGTGGAGCATCACTTACCATTAAAAGCAGAGTGCCCTCCGGTCAAGCAAAAATTGAGAAGACCTCATCCAGAGATGGCTATGAAAATCAAAGAGGAAGTTCAAAAGCAAATCAACGCCGGTTTCCTCGTCACTTCAGAATACCCTCAGTGGTTAGCTAACATTGTTCCCGTTCCTAAGAAATACGGAAAGGTCTGCATGTGCGTCGACTACAGATATTTGAACAAAGCTAGCCCTAAGGATGATTTTCCTTTACCACATATTGACATGTTGGTTGACATTACAACAAAATCCAAAGTTTTCTCATTCATGGACGGATTTTCGGGATACAACCAAATCAAGATGGCACCTGAAGACATGGATAAAACAACTTTCATCACCCCCTGGGGAACGTTCTGCTACCGCGTTATGCCTTTTGGACTAAAGAACACAGGGGGCAACTTATCAAAGAGCTATGACTACACTTTTCCACGACATGATGCATAAGGAAGTGGAAGTCTATGTGGATGACATGATTGCCAAATCAGAGAATGAGGAAGATCACATACAGAATCTGACAAAGTTATTTCAACGCTTACGGAAGTTTCAGCTTCGCCTGAATCCCAACAAGTGTACCTTTGGTGTCTACTCAGGAAAACTCCTTGGTTTCATCGTCAGCAAACAAGGAATTGAAGTGGATCCAAACAAAGTCAAGGCAATTCAAGAAATGCCTTCACCCTGAACCGAGAAACAAGTTAGAGGATTTCTTGGACGTCTGAATTACATCTCGAGATTCATATATCTCATGACTGCAACTTCTGCTCCAATTTTCAAACTTCTACGGAAAAATCAGAGTTGCGTATGGACAGACGATTGTCAGAAAGCGTTCGACAGCATTAAGGAATACCTGCTCGAACCACCCATTTTGTCTCCTCCAGTGGAAGGAAGACCTTTGATAATGTACTTAACTGTCTTAGAAGATTCCATGGGTTGTGTCCTTGGACAGCAAGACGAGACGAGAAGAAAAGAGCATGCCATCTACTACCTGAGCAAGAAATTCACTGACTGTGAATCCCGCTACTCCATGCTCAAGAAAACCTGTTGTGCTTTGGCCTGGGCTGCCAAGCGTCTCCACCAGTACATGATTCGACATACTACTTGTTTGATCTCTCATATGGATCCAATCAAGTACATCTTTTAAAAGCCTGCTTTAACCGGGAGAATTGCCCGTTGGCAGATGTTGTTATCAGAATATGACATTGAGTATCACGCTCAGAAAGCTGTGAAAGGAAACATCCTAGCTGAGCACCAGGCTCACCATCCACTCAATGGTCATGAATCAACCAGTTTTGACTTTCCGGACGAGGACGTCATGTATCTCATGAAATTCTGGACTCAGACACGCGATGTCGTACAGGATGTCACGACATTACTATCTGAATGCTTTTAAACAAATGAACAGAAAGTAAACTGAATATCAACACAAGAAAGTTGTTAACCCAGTTCGGTGCAATCACACCTACATCTGGGGGCTACCAAGCCAGGGAGGAAGTCCACTATAAGTAATATTAATTCAAGGTAATACAGATCAATATTACTCCTTTCACTTAATATCTACCCAATGCAACTTCAATCTAAAACTACTTAGATCAGAGATCCTACTCACTCCCCCTCAATCACAGCAGTGATGACAAACGCTCTACTAATAACAGAAGAAGACACACTTCAAAGACACAACTTGATCTTGCTTAAAAGCTTTGATCAAGTACAATAGTACTCTTGCTTAAAAGCTTCGAGTACTTCTTACAACTCAAACCAAAACACCTAGACCAAGACAATCATCATGATGATTGTTTGGCTTACAAGAAAGCTAGAACGCAAAACTTAAAAAAAAACAAAGAACTCTCAAAGCTTCTCAATCCTAAAACCCTAACATGATCAGCAGCTTCTTCGTAGAATATATAGCCTTCATAAAACACAGCAGCTGGGCCTTGGATCCAAATTAGTTTTAACCCTAATAAAACTAATTTCCATAAATCAAGGAACTAAAAATAATAACCATCAAAGACGTCCTTGAATCAGATCAGAATCCAACATTACCAAATAAAGCGCATAGGATCTTATCAGATCACATAACCATAAATAGTAATAGAAAAGAACGTAACAGCTGCGAATGTCATGACATCGGCCTTGACATCAGGTAAAGGCCTGCATAAGAAAAACTTCACAACAGTAGAAAGCATGTCATGACACCAGGTTTGACAAGATAGAAACACAATGAGTTTTACCAAAAATTACAGCCAATCAACAACATCTACAAACTCCCCCTTTGGCAAATTTTTGGCTAAAACACTAATAGATGTAACCAAACAGATATCAGAGCATACACAGCAGCCAACAACAGAAAAATAAATTCTGTAAGCAAACAACAGCATCTTGATTAATCACCAGAAAACCAGAAAACATCTACTTAATCAACTGTTACAGAAACCACTTGTCATTGTCAGGGAGAACCAGGGAACACCCATAATAAAGAAAACAACAAAAAAACAACCATGTCCATCAGCCAACAAGAAAAACCAAAAGACCACCAAGACAACAAAACAACCACCATTAACAACAAAACAACCACCATTACTCCCCCTTTTTAGCCACAAAAGGAGCCAAAACACAATCAGAATCAGAGCTAATCATCATACCCATCACTGTCTTCATCACTAGAGCCACCAGGATTGTCATCACTTGAGCTACTAGTCTCTTCAGCAGCATCACTACTCCCACTTTCAGCACCCTCAGCTTCAGCATCCTCAGCCTCTTCCTCAGCCTCTTCCTCAGCACCTTTGTCTTCATCCATATTGTCACCATCCCTCTCACCAGCAAGGTCATCATCTGTAGACTGCTCAAGACTTTGGATGAGCTTTTCAAGTTTCAGCTTCCTGTTGTCCAATTCTTGACAAGTCTCTTTCAGCTCAGCAATAAGAAGGGCTTTGTTCACAGACTTGCTGGGTTGTGATGTCCCAGCAGATGTCATGTCATCAGACCTCTGAAGCAGCTTGTAGTGAAAAGACAAAGCACTCTCCCTCTTACATACAGAATCTTTACTTTTCAGAATTCCAGGGTGTTGCTTGAGGATTATCCCACATATCAGAGATGGGAAAGCAATGGGAAGCTTGGTAGCAGAGGTACCAACATGCCTCATAGTTTGATCAAATATGTAAGTCCCATAGTCAAATTTTGTCTTGGTTCCCACAGCATATATGAATCTTCCTAGGCCAACATCAATGGTAGAAGTGTGATTGGTAGGCACCCAGTTAGCAGCACCAATTTTGTGCAGCAATGCATACCTGACATTAAGAGAACTAGCAGACAGTTTGCTCTTTATGGGCCACTTCTTAACCTTACCACCAGTGATTACCTTGCACACCTCATTATCAGTCACTTCAAGCTCAGGTGGAGCCTCAGCATCTCTACCTAGATATAGGTTGATAACAGCAGGGGAAAAATCTATACACTTTCTTCTAACATACACCTTATGAAAATCATCAGTTCTTCCATCACCACAATCTTGAGACAAATTCACAATAAATTCCTTCACAAGCATTTCATAACACTTTGAAAAATGAGTAACAGTTTTAATCAAACCTGCAGACTTGATGAGCTTCATGACCTCTTGACATTCCAGAGCATCATTAGCTAATTCTCTTTCTAGAGCCAGCCTTCTTTGATAAACAAACTTCCACTGGATAGCATTTGAAGCATAGTGCAAGTAAATGTTGTCCAAAGGAACATCACGAACCTTTGTGGAGGATTTTGTGACAGCAATCTTCTTCTTTGATGGGATGTCAGGGAAATCACTTAAGACATCATTTTCAGGGGCAGAAACACTTCTCTCCTTCCTCTTCTTCACTGCAGTCTTGCTCCCAGTGGTTGAAGGTTCAGCAGGGACCTTCTTGATCTTCTTTATAGTGACCTTCTTTTGAGGAGTAACTTGAGGAGTAGCTTGAGGTTTGGAAAAATCTTGATCACAAACCTGTTTGCCCTTACGAGTCTTGACTCTATGAGAGATGCTAGAGATGAGCTCATCATCAGCAATGTCAATAGAATCATCCAGATCATCCAGATTCACCACATCATGCACAGTAGGGCCTTCATTAAGGGTTTCTTTAGAAGGAGCAACAGGAACCTCTTCAGCTTTCTCAGGTTCAAGAATCTCAGCATCTTTAGTACCAGATGTTTCAACATTGATAGCTTCAGATGTCTCAACATCTTTGGCACCAGGGGTCTTCTCATCATTGTTGTCAACAGATGTCTCAACATCACCCTGATCTTTGCTAGCATCATCTTGACCATCTTGATCATCTTTGCTATTCTCAGAGGCAGGAATTTGGGCTAGAGGAACAGATATTCCATCAACCTGGTGCCCTTCATTCAAGATTCTTGTGACAATATCTGCGATCGCACTGTGAACATAAGCAGAGCCCTCTCTACCTTGAACAGAAAAAGTTTCTGGAACAGATCCACCAGTTGATTTTCTTGCATGCATCTTTCTTGGTGGATTACGAACAGGATCGGTAGCAGGAACAGAGTTCAATGGCACAACATTCAACACAACATCTTGATCACTCACCACATTGGGTGCCCTAGATCCTGATGCTGTTTCAGAGGAAGGAGACGATTTCTTTGAGGGAGAACTCTGAGACATGATGAGAGAAAATGGAATGCTGGGTAAAGGTTTGTGAATGCAGAGACACAGGGAGGTAGCGTGAGTGTTGAGGGTAGGTTTTGGGGGAATGGAAACCGTTTGGGCAAATTGTAAAAGGGGGGGAAAATACACTTTAACGTGTAATGATAGAAAATATTTGGAGAGAGAAATAATGTTGGCCCCACACCCAATTAATTGCTATAATCCTTCACAAAGACAAATGCCAAGTTTACTTCTTAGATTTTCAAATTGATTTACATCCAAGGCTTTTGTGAAAATGTCAGCCAGTTGAAGATTTGTAGCAACATGTTCCAAGGCAATTATTTTATCCTCAACAAGATCTCTAATGTAGTGGTGTCTAATATCAATGTGCTTGGTCCTGCTGTGCTGAATGGGATTTTTTGAAATGTTAATGGCACTTAAGTTGTCACAATATAATGTCATGACATCTTGTGTGACATTGTATTCTGTTAACATTTGTTTCATCCAAACAAGCTGAGAGCAACTACTTCCTGCTGCAATGTATTCTGCCTCTGCAGTGGATAAAGACACACAATTTTGTTTCTTGCTGAACCATGAAATAAGATTATTCCCCAAGAAGAAACATCCTCCTGAAGTACTTTTTCTGTCATCAGCACTTCCAGCCCAATCTGCATCACAATATCCAGTGAGAATAGGTTCACACCCATGAGAGTAGAGCATTCCATACTCACAAGTACCATTCACATATTTCAGGATCCTCTTGACTTGGTTGATATGACTGATCTTGGGATCTGCTTGATACCTAGCACACACCCCAACAGCAAAAGCAATATCAGGTCTACTGGCTGTGAGATACAGCAGGCTTCCTATCATGCTTCTGTATAAACTTTGATCAACACTGGTTCCCTTTTCATCTTTGGACAATTTTAAGTGAGTAGGAGCTGGTGTTCTTTTGTGAGTAGCATTTTCCATTCCAATCTTTTTAACAATGTTTTTAGCATACTTACTCTGAGAGAGAAAGATTGAGTCTTCCATCTGTTTAACTTGCAGCCCAAGAAAATAAGTTAATTCTCCAACTAGGCTCATTTCAAATTCTGATTGCATCTGATCAACAAAATGTCTAGTCATCTTGTCTGACATCCCACCAAACACAATATCATCCACATAGATTTGAGCAATCAGGATCTTCCCTCCTTCATCTTTAACAAAAAGAGTTTTATCTATCCCTCCTTTCCTGTACCCATTACTAGTAAGAAACTCAGTTAGTCTCTCATACCAAGCTCTAGGGGCTTGTTTCAAGCCATAAAGAGCTTTTCTTAGTTTGTACACATAGTCAGGATGGTTTGGATCAGCAAAACCTTTAGGTTGCTCCACATAAACTTCCTCATTCAAGTATCCATTCAAAAAGGCACTCTTCACATCCATCTGGTATAATTTGAATTTTAGAATACAAGCAACTCCTAGCAGTAATCTAATTGACTCAAGTCTAGCAACAGGAGCAAAGGTTTCATCAAAGTCAATTCCTTCAACTTGAGTGTATCCTTGAGCAACTAGCCTTGCTTTGTTTCGGATAACAGTTCCCAGTTCATCTGACTTGTTCTTGTAAATCCATTTTGTTCCAATGACATTAGTACCTTTAGGTCTTGGTACCAGCTCCCATACTTCATTCCTTTCAAACTGACCTAATTCTTCCTGCATGGCATTAATCCAGAACTCATCTGTTAATGCTTCCTTAACATTCTTAGGTTTGATTTTTGACACAAAACAAGATTTTGAAGCTAGTTCTCTTGACCTTGTAGTAACTCCACTGTTGAGATCTCCTATAATAAGTTCACTAGGATGATCTTTTTGAACTCTTATAGATGGACTCTTGTTAGGAGGTTCAGTCTTAGACTCTGTGATAGTAGGACTGCAATCATCTTCTCTTGTAGATCCTTCAGCTGTGATATCCCAGAATGTTCCGACATCTTTTGTGACATCTGCTTGATTGTGGACATCATCAACCACAACATTTATGGACTCCATTATAAATCTGGTTCTTGAGTTGAACACTCTATAGGCTCTACTGTTTGTAGAGTATCCCAGAAAGATCCCTTCATCACTCTTGCAATCCATCTTCCTTCTGTGATCTCTATCAGCAAGAATGTAACACTTACTACCAAACACATGGAAGTATTTGACAGTGGGTTTTCTTCCCTTCCAGATCTCATATAGTGTGGTAGAGGTTCCTTTTCTTAAGGTAACTCTATTATGGACATAACAAGCAGTATTCATGGCTTCAGCCCAGAAGTAGATAGGAAGATTCTTAGCATGGATCATAGCTCTGGCTGATTCTTGAATGGTTCTATTTTTTGTTTCAACAACCCCATTTTGCTGTGGAGTAATAGGTGATGAAAATTCATGATGTATTCCTTCAGAGGAGCAGAACTCAGCAAACTTTTGATTCTCAAATTCCTTTCCATGATCACTTCTAATTCTCACAACACCATTTTCTTTTTCTCTTTGAATTCTTTGACACAGGTCCTTGAAAACATCAAACACATCTGACTTTTCTCTGATGAAGTTTACCCAAGTGTATCTGGAGTAGTCATCCACAACCACATAAGCATATTTCTTTCCTCCAAGACTTTCCATTTGCATTGGTCCCATCAAGTCCATATGGAGTAGTTCAAGAACTCTGGAAGTGGTCAGATGTTTAACCTTTGGATGTGACATCCTGGTTTGTTTTCCTACCTGACATTCACCACATATTCTCCCTTCATCAATTTGTAGATTAGGAATTCCTCTCACAGCTTCCAGAGAAATAATCCTTTTCATACCTCTTAGATGAAGGTGGCCAAGTTTTTGGTGCCACAGCTTTGCTTCTTCTTCTTCTTTAGAACATACAGTTGAGTAGATGGATTCATGGGACACCCACAAGTAGCAGTTATCTTTAGATCTGACTCCCCTCATTACTACTTCCTTTTCTTCATTAGTAACCACACACTCAACTTTAGTGAAGTTGACTTGGTATCCTTGGTCACAGAGTTGGCTGATGCTTATGAGGTTAGCAGTCAGGCCTTTGACCAACAAAACACCTTCTAAATTTGGCACTCCTGAACAGTCTAGTTTTCCAACTCCTTTGATTTCTCCTTTAGCTCCATCACCAAAGGTTACATAGCTAGTAGAGTGATTCTTGATATCAACAAGCAGATTCTTGATTCCAGTCATGTGTCTGGAACATCCACTGTCAAAATACCAATCTTCTTTGGCTGAAACTCTAAGAGATGTATGGGCTATTAAAGCCATATTTTTAGGTTTCCATTGTTGCTTCTGGATGGGCATGATCTGCTTAGGTTTGTAGTAAGGAGCTTGATCCGGGTATCCATATAATCTGAAGCAAAAGGGCTTAATGTGTCCAAATCTTCCACAGTAGTGACATCTCCATCTTTGAAACTTTTTCTTCATTCCACTTTTGTCTTGATGTTGAGTCACATGTTTTGACATTGGTTTCAACATCTGAGCTTCAGGTTTAGCTCTGCTATTATCTTGGGAATGTTTCTTTGCACCAACAAATCCTATACCAGACATATCTCCTGAACTTTTTCCAATCTGCAAAATCTCCTCCAACATATCAGAGCCACTATTCAACATTTTTACAGATTTTGACATCTGATCAAGCTTGGATTGTAACATGATGATTTCACTGTTTAGTTCAGATATAGTTTTACTAAGTCCTTTGTTATCAGCCTCCAACTGGACTATGTATTTCTTCTGCTTTTCACCTTGTTGACAAACTTCAGCACTTCTGATACACAGCTTTCTGTAGGAGGCTGCCAGTTCTTCAAAGGTTAGCTCATCTTCACTAGAGTCTTCATCAGAATTACAAACCCCAGTAAGGGCTGCGACATGTTTGGCTGATTCTTCTTCAAAATCACTCTCAGACTCTTCATCAGACCAGGAGACTAACAATCCTTTCTTTTGTTTCTTGAGATAAGTAGGACATTCAGCTCTAATATGTCCATACCCTTCACATCCATGACATTGAATCCCTTTGCTGTGATTGTACTTTTCTTCTGGTTTTGCTCTTCTGTCAGAGTCATAAGATCTGCTGGTGTCTGATGAGATGTTCTTGGCATTAGGTCTTGGCTTCTGATCCATTCTTCTCATTATTTTGTTGAATTGTTTACCAAGCATAGCTATAGATTCAGATAGATTCTCTTCTCTATTTTCCTCTGCTTCTTCTTGAGAGTTGGACACAAACGCTATGCTTTTGTTTTTCTTTTCAGAATTGTCACTGATCCCCATCTCAAAGGTTTGAAGAGATCCAATTAACTCTTCTACCTTCATTTTGCTGATGTCCTGTGCCTCTTCTATAGCTGTAACTTTCATATCAAATCTCTTAGGTAGGGATCTAAGGATTTTTCTTACTAGCTTTTCATCAGACATTTTCTCTCCCAAAGCTCCTGAGGTATTAGCAATATCAAGAATATTCATATGAAAATCCTGAATACTTTCATCATCTCTCATCCTTAGATTTTCAAACTTCGTAGTTAGCAGTTGAAGTCTTGACATCTTCACTTTAGAGGTGCCCTCATGAGTAGTCTTGAGGGTATCCCAGACATCTTTGGCTAGTTCACACTGGTGTACTAGTCTGAATATATTCCTGTCAACTCCATTGAATAAAGAATTTAAAGCTTTAGAGTTGCCAAGCGCCAATGCCTCCTCATCTTTGTCCCATTCTTCCTCTGGTTTAAGAGTTTTCTTGCCATCTTTATCAGTAATGACAGGATGTTCCCATCCTTTGTTCACAGCTCTCCATGCTTTACTATCCACGGATTTCAGAAAAGCCACCATGCGAGGTTTCCAATAATCATAATTGGAACCCTCCAGAATGGGTGGTCTAATCACAAATCCACCACCTTCTTTGTCCATAGTACCAGAAAATACTGTCCCTAGATCTCACCCAGTAAAAAAAACAGGCAGGGTGCCTGCTCTGGTACCAATTGAAATTCTGGACTCAGACACGCGATGTCGTACAGGATGTCACGACATTACTATCTGAATGCTTTTAAACAAATGAACAGAAAGTAAACTGAATATCAACACAAGAAAGTTGTTAACCCAGTTCGGTGCAATCACACCTACATCTGGGGGCTACCAAGCCAGGGAGGAAGTCCACTATAAGTAATATTAATTTAAGGTAATACAGATCAAGATTACTCCTTTCACTTAATATCTACCCAATGCAACTTCAATCTAAAACTACTTAGATCAGAGATCCTACTCACTCCCCCTCAATCACAGCAGTGATGACAAACGCTCTACTAATAACAGAAGAAGACACACTTCAAAGACCCAACTTGATCTTGCTTAAAAGCTTTGATCAAGTACAATAGTACTCTTGCTTAAAAGCTTCGAGTACTTCTTACAACTCAAACCAAAACACCTAGACCAAGACAATCATCATGATGATTGTTTGGCTTACAAGAAAGCTAGAACGCAAAACTTAAAAAAAAAACAAAGAACTCTCAAAGCTTCTCAATCCTAAAACCCTAACATGATCAGCAGCTTCTTCGTAGAATATATAGCCTTCATAAAACACAGCAGCTGGGCCTTGGATCCAAATTAGTTTTAACCCTAATAAAACTAATTTCCATAAATCAAGGAACTAAAAATAATAACCATCAAAGACGTCCTTGAATCAGATCAGAATCCAACATTACCAAATAAAGCGCATAGGATCTTATCAGATCACATAACCATAAACAGTAATAGAAAAGAACGTAACAGCTGCGAATGTCATGACATCGGCCTTGACATCAGGTAAAGGCCTGCATAAGAAAAACTTCACAACAGTAGAAAGCATGTCATGACACCAGGTTTGACAAGATAGAAACACAATGAGTTTTACCAAAAATTACAGCCAATCAACAACATCTACATCTCAAGATGAAAGATTACAACGAGCCACTACCAGACGAAGGACCTGAGATAGGATCCTAATGGGGCTTGATCTTTGACGGAGCCGTCAATGCTTATGGATGAGGAATTGGGGAAATCATTGTTACCCCTCGAGGTACCCATATTCCACTTACCGCCAGATTAACTTTCAAATGCACAAACAATGAGGCCGAATATGAAGCCTGCATCATGGGTCTCGAAGAAGCCGTGGATCTAAGAATCAAACACTTGGATGTATACGGAGATTCTGCTTTGGTCATCAATCAAATCAAAGGAGAATGGGAAACACGCCAACCAGGGATAATCCCTTACAAAGACTACGCGAGAAGATTGTTACCATTCTTCGACAGGGTAGATTTTCATCACATTCCTCGTGAAGAAAATAACTTGGCTGATGCATTAGCCACACTCTCTTCTATGATTAGGATAAATCATTGGAATGACATTCCTCGGATCGATGTTATGCGCCTGGATAGGCCCGCTCATGTTTTCACAGTAGAAGCAGTCATCAACGACAAACCATGGTATCACGACATCAAAAAATTTCTTCAAAGGCAAGAGTACCCTCTTGGGATATCAAAGAAAGATAGAAAGACTTTGAGAAAGTTAGCTGGCAGATTCTTCCTGAATGAAGATGTTCTGTACAAGAGAAATTTTGACATGGTCCTGCTCAGATGCATTGACAAGAAAGAAGCAGAAATACTCATGAGAGAAATACATGAAGGTTCCTTTGGTACTCACACCAATGGACACGCCATGACAAGGAAAATACTGAGAGCAGGATATTGTTGGCTGACGATAGAGTCAGATCGCTACTAGTATGCAAAGAGATGTCACAAATGTCAGATCTACGCCGATAGAATTCATGTGCCACCATCTCTTCTCAACATACTCTCTTACCCTGGGCCTTTCTCCATGTGGGGAATCGACATGATCGAAATGATTGAGCCAAAAGCGTCCAACGGACATCGCTTCATCTTGGTAGCCATAGACTATTTCACCAAGTGGGTCGAAGCAGTTTCATATGCAAACGTTACAAGACAAGTTGTCGTCAGGTTTATCAAGAATCACATCATCTGTCGCTACGGCATTCCTAGCAAGATAATCACTGACAATGGGTCAAATTTGAATAGCAAAATGATGAAGGAGCTGTGTGAAGAATTCAAGATTGAACATCACAACTCATCTCCTTACAGACCAAAGATGAATGGAGCTGTAGAAGCAGCTAACAAAAACATCAAGAAAATCATTCAGAAAATGGTCATCACTTACAAAGATTGGCATGAAATGCTCCCGTATGCTCTTCATGGTTAGCGTACATCTGGACGTACTTCGACTGGAGCAACTCCTTTCTCCCTTGTGTATGGCATGGAGGAAGTCCTACCCATAGAGGTTGAGATCCCATCAATGAGAGTTTTGACGGAGGCAAAATTAACAGAAGTCGAGTGGTGTCAAAGCAGATTCGACGAGTTGAACTTAATCGAAGAAAAGCGCATGACAGCTTTATGCCACGGACAGCTATATCAACAAAGAATGAAGAAAGCTTTCGACAAAAAGGTTCGACCTCGCACAATCAAAGAAGGCGACCTTGTACTCAAAAAGATTCAATCTTTTCTCACAGATTCGAGAGGCAAATGGACTCCCAATTATGACGGCCCGTACGTGGTCAAGAGAGCTTTCTCAGGAGGAGCCTTAATACTCACGACTATGGATGGAGAAGAATTCACCCGTCCTGTGAACATCGACGCAGTCAAGAAATACTTCGCCTAAATAAATAAAAGAACAGCTCGCTAAGTTGAAAACTCGCAAAGAGCGACTTAGGCAAAAAAGAGCGTCTTGGTGGATCGAAAACCCGAAAGGGCGATTCAAGCAAAAGTTAGAGACATAAAAAATATACAATCAATCCCGGTAGATGATCCGCTGTCGCGCGCGGATCAAAAACGAGTTGTTTTGAATAAAACTGTAGATAGCGACAAGTGACTCGAATATCGTCTCACAAGGATTCTTAGTTGTTACTAACCGAATGGAATTCAAATTTGGGGGGGGGGGGTTTGGTTCAGGTTTGATTTATAGAAAAAAGCGCTTAAAATAAGTGATTATAAAAATAAGCTGTTTTGAAATAAGTGATTATAAAGCAAACAGATCCACTAACTCGGTTCTTACTTATCATCGATTGCTAATATCACAATTCCCTAAGCGGATTTTCTATCCTATTTGATTACAATATCAATCAACAAGCGCGATTGACACTATGAGAAACATGTTCCTATTGCCGGATTAAGCATACGGTTATGAATAGCGCAAATTAACAATTAAGCAAAGTTAACAGCGATTAAAATTGGGGACACATATCAATCAAATTAAATCAACAATGTTATATGATAATCGAATTAAGCAAACAAGAATCTTATAGCATAATTGAAAGGAATCGAATCAAATTGTAAATATTGTAACAATCTCAAAGTTTGAAACCTGAGTACAGTGAATCCGTAAGAAGGTGTTTAGTTCTCCATGAATTTGTCAAAAGTTTGGAAAATTTCGTGAATAGTAAAACGTGATAAACAGTAACACAGCTGCTAGACCTATTAGGAATCAGCCAAAAAACTTTTATGACCCAACTGGGTCGAATGACAAAACCAGGCCCACTACTAAACGACCCAAAAACTGAAAATAAAATAGTGCTGCAGCTTCAAACGCAATTCTGGGAAAAACAGGTTCCAATTCTGACTTTGACTCCAACATAAAAGTTGTAGCTCTTTCTCTTAGCTTTCCGGCGATTATTAGAACGCCTCAATCGGACTCCCGGAACTCTAGTTATGATTGTTTCCGTGCAGACTGCTAAAGCTGAAAAATAAATACGAAAATCAAATAACAATAAAAATAATTTAAAAAATAAAAACATTATAAAATACAAAAATAAGACAAGCAAACCATGGAAATGTATAAGTACAACCGTAGAGGAATGTGCATCAAAATGCACTGATCAAATTCCCCCACACTTGAACTTTTGCACTCCGAGCAAAATGAAAAACAAAACAAAGAAAGCAGAAATACATCAACAGTTACTCATCCTAGGCTACCAATCTTCTTCGGGTAAGTTTGCATCGACAGGTACTAATCTTGCACACTAAAGACATCGTAAGAATACTAACCACAGATATGCAGACATAAGCCTCCTAAATACACAAACCAATTCAAATCATATTATTATACCATAGCCTAACTTACTCATCCTTTTTGCTCTTTTTCATTCAGGCGCAATCACATTAAGCCCGTTATCTCCACACACTTATAGCAGGATGACCGGTTAGTGACTCTGATCCTTTTTTGCACGGGGTTCCGGTACTTACGTGGCATAACCCTTTGCTTACTCAGATGTAGTTGTGGGGATCGGACCGTAATCCTCCCTACCAAGTCCAGCACCAGAAACCGCTGAACCAACTAACAAAGAGTCTTATTTTCAACTTTTTCTTTTGAAGGTTCCACAACCGTTGGGTTAAGTGACCGGGTGAGGGTCACCAAACTTAGAAGGTGCATTCCCTTTTTCTTATCCTTTTTTTTTTGGAACACTCACTTATATTCATCGGCTTCCCTGCGTAAAGTGTGTGAGAGATGGTGCCGACTGCTGAAATAAACTACTCAAGAGCTGTCAGAGAATGAGAATTTAAGGCTAAAACATAATAAAAAATTCAAATCAATTTCCATATGCAGGAGACTTATGGTGTTAAAACGATACCGATCTTGTGAATTTTTCCCAAGTCTCCGCAAACTCGACTCAAATCAGTCTATAGCCTAATACTTTCAAAACGATGCATATTTTTTTTTATATTTTTTTAAACTGAAAACAAAACAAGAAAACAAAAAAAAATTGAAAGAAAACAAAACAAATAAATGATTCTCTCCCCCACACTTAAGACATACATTGTCCTCAATGAAAGAACATAAATATAAAATAAGAGTGGGAGAAAGGAAAGAACACACCCGAGGAGTCATGGAGGATAAGTGATCACATAAGTAGCCTTTCCCAAAGAGATATCTTCTACATTCTCTTCTTCCAGAGTGGGGATCTCATGGAGTAGCTTTGGGTAATTCCCATTGAACTTGGAATTTATATTAGTGCCTTCGCCTTTTATTCCAGGATCAAAGAAGAATCTTCGATAAGTAAAAGTTTCGAATGGGCATGTGATCTTCTTTTCCACAACCTCGGAGATCAAAAGATTAAGGGGCTGCCTCACTACTTTTGTTTCACCTTCCACTTCAATTGAGACCCTATGCAAAATCATGGACGGGCTAATATCGGGAATTTCGTCCAAGGTCCATCCAATTCCTTTCTTATGCTTCTTCAAAACCTGCAAAAACTTACTTTCTTGATCAAAATAAAGTTTAGAAGAAATTATAACCAGAAGTTTTTCATTCATCTCTAAATAAGCATATTTAAGATTTTCAGGAATTGGTTTCAGCTCTCGGGAAGGTGGTTGTTCAATGGATGGTTTGTCCCCGGCAACGGCGCCAATTTGATCCGCTGTCGCGCGCGGATCAAAAACGAGTTGTTTTGAATAAAACTGTAGATAGCGACAAGTGACTCGAATATCGTCTCACAAGGATTCTTAGTTGTTACTAACCGAATGGAATTCAAATTTGGGGGGGGGTTTGGTTCAGGTTTGATTTATAGAAAAAAGCGCTTAAAATAAGTGATTATAAAAATAAGCTGTTTTGAAATAAGTGATTATAAAGCAAACAGATCCACTAACTCGGTTCTTACTTATCATCGATTGCTAATATCACAATTCCCTAAGCGGATTTTCTATCCTATTTGATTACAATATCAATCAACAAGCGCGATTGACACTATGAGAAACATGTTCCTATTGCCGGATTAAGCATACGGTTATGAATAGCGCAAATTAACAATTAAGCAAAGTTAACAGCGATTAAAATTGGGGACACATATCAATCAAATTAAATCAACAATGTTATATGATAATCGAATTAAGCAAACAAGAATCTTATAGCATAATTGAAAGGAATCGAATCAAATTGTAAATATTGTAACAATCTCAAAGTTTGAAACCTGAGTACAGTGAATCCGTAAGAAGGTGTTTAGTTCTCCATGAATTTGTCAAAAGTTTGGAAAATTTCGTGAATAGTAAAACGTGATAAACAGTAACACAGCTGCTAGACCTATTAGGAATCAGCCAAAAAACTTTTATGACCCAACTGGGTCGAATGACAAAACCAGGCCCACTACTAAACGACCCAAAAACTGAAAATAAAATAGTGCTGCAGCTTCAAACGCAATTCTGGGAAAAATAGGTTCCAATTCTGACTTTGACTCCAACATAAAAGTTGTAGCTCTTTCTCTTAGCTTTCCGGCGATTATTAGAACGCCTCAATCGGACTCCCGGAACTCCAGTTATGATTGTTTCCGTGCAGACTGCTAAAGCTGAAAAATAAATACGAAAATCAAATAACAATAAAAATAATTTAAAAAATAAAAACATTATAAAATACAAAAATAAGACAAGCAAACCATGGAAATGTATAAGTACAACCGTAGAGGAATGTGCATCAAAATGCACTGATCAGTAGACTTAAAACCCGAAAGCGATAGTCTATGAAAAAGTTAGGGATATATGACTGTGTTTAGGACAAACTTGATCATTCGAAATCCATAGCGGAGTATTCATCATCAGTAGGTCATCTTCTACGAAGCACGAATACAGCGCAATTCAGAGTGGAAGGGAAAGATAACAATCGTCACGTTTCATCGTAGTCCTTTTCCCGAAAAATTACCAATTTCCAACTTTGTAAATACTCTATGGGATCAAGCCTTTGGCTGGTCACCGTTCCATAAATAATAATTTGAGCTTTGTGCCTTTTCTTTGCAATCAAGTCTTATTCAGTTTCTTAAAATGCATCTTTAGGTCTGATAGTCATTTTTTTGAAACAAAATGTTTTCATAAAATAAAATGAATTTACTTGCGAAATAAAGGTGAAAATTCTTTCTAAGGTTTACAAACAATAGGAAGAATGCAAACAGTTGCTCCGAGAACGGTTGAGACTCCGGGAACCAAGATTTCCCCATGAGATCACTTTGCGAACATCTCCCGATGACGGATCTTCATTTCAATTCACTCACTTCAAACAGCGGGCAACTGATAACCAGTTATCCCCAACAGAGTTCAAGCTACAAGAAGAAGACATCTTCTGATCATCACCAGATTCAAGTCGTATCACAGGATTTCACATCCGAGACAATTCTATTCACATTCACTTTACATTTTATAATCATCATAATGTTCATGCATGTCTCACATCATAATTGCATAATTAGCATAGTCTAGTTAGGCTTTGATCATGTTAGTGACCGAGTCACTAAGGCATATACTCAAGTTTCCCCTGCAAAGTCGTGAAAAGTTTTTTTCTTGAGAAAGAAGGTACATACACCCGAATTTCCCCAAAAAGTTAACAAATGATGGTCTTCCAAAGGAAGATAGTTTGTTTACTTTGAAAAATCGCCAGCAGGACAACAAATGGTAATCTCCCTCAAAGAGATAGTTTGTTCACTCTCAAGCAAAATCGACAATAGATATCTTCTTCAAATAAGATAGTTTGTCCACTTTTGGACGTTCACAACAGAGCGATAAGTTGACCATCTTCTCCAAAAATACGGGTTTGTATGCTTTTGATTTCCTCGCAGAATCAACAAATGATAGTTCTCCTGGGGAAGATAGTTCGTCCTCATTGGAATCGACAAGTGATCGTTTGTTGTTTTCCCGAAAAGTCAGCAAATGGCAGTCTCTTTCAGCAGAAGACAGTTTGCTCACTTTCTCCCAAGCGAAGATAACGGATGTCAGTCTTCTTCACGAAGATAGTTCGTTTCAGGAGTTCCTTTTCAAAAGTCAGCAAATGGCAGTCTCTTTCAGCAGAAGACAATTTGCTCACTTTCTCCCAAGTGGAGATAACGGATGGCAGTCTTCTTCACGAAGACAGTTCGTTTCAGGAGTTCCTTTTCAAAAGTCAGCAAATGGCAGTCTCTTTCAGCAGAAGACAGTTTGCACACTTTCTCCCAAGCGAAGATAACGGATCGCAGTCTTCTTCATGAAGACAGTTCATTTCAGGTTTCTTTATTAAAGTTGAGCGAATGGCAGTCTTCTTTTCAACAGAAGACAGTTCACTCACTTTTTTCAGCAGAGATAACGAATGGCAGCCTTCTTTACGAAGACAGTTCGTTCCGCTTAAAGATTCCTCAACAAGAGTCAGCAAATGGCAGTCTCTTTCAGTAGAAGACAGTTTGCTCACTTTTTTTCCTAAACAAAGTCAACGAATGGCAGCCTTCTTCACGGAGACAGTTCGTTTCGTTTAGGAATTCCTCAACAAGAGTCAGCAAATGGCAGTATTTCTTTTCAACAGAAGACAGTTTGTACCCTTTTTAAGGTTCCTCAGCAAAGTCGACAAATGGTAGTCTTTCTTTTCAACAGAAGACAGTTTGTTTACTTTTCGTTCCCCTAGCAGTCGACAAATGGCAGTCCTTCGCAAGAAAGACAGTTTGTCTGTTTAGTACCCAAGGAATAGGCAAATGGCAGTTCCTTTACGAGGAACAGTTTGTCTAAGTACGGATGTTTCATCCCCATCAAAGTTGACAAATGGCAGTTTTCCCCCCGAGAAAACAGTTTGTTAACTCCCCAGCAGAGACAATGAATGGCAGTCTTCGTCAAGAAGATAGTTCAGATACCTCCAGCGACGTTAATCTCCGTCAGAGTCGACGAATGGCAGTCTTCCTCCTGGAAAACGATTTATCAACTTTCCAATATAAGTCGATGAATGACAGTTTTCATTCTGAAGACATTTCATCTGCTTTCAAAAAAAGTCATTGGCTCCTCAAAAGGACGCATGGTCATTTGGTTTTTCTTAAAGATATCCCATTAAAGGAAAGAATGAGGAAGCTTCTTGTCATCCATCAAATGGAATCTCTCTGACAGACATCGGCGAGAAGTTTGATGAGGAAACTTACCATTGGAAATTTTCTCTTTATCTGAGATATTGTCCAAAATTTCAGATAAGACCAGTTTCGCAATCAAAACATCTGAAACGAAGGGAGGAGTCCAACCCCCTATTCCCCGCCAAGTACGACAACGGGATCAAGTCATGCAAGGATTTATTATCATTACAACGTCTTAGGAACGCCCAAAATTCGGGCATTCTTTGGTATTTAAGTCTCTTTCACGCAGGAGAAATCGAGATATCAATCTCTCTCCCTCCGGATGAAAGAAACTTAAATAGGGGCATCTGTCATACCCTAATTTTGACCCCCCCCCCCTGAGATGTCACATCTCCAGACTTTTCATCAGAATCAAAACAGATAGTCAAAACAGTCACTTGTTCAACAGGTGCTTAATCGGGGATATTCAAGAACAAAAGATCTCAGGCAAAGAATCAATCAATAAAAGGATTAGTCTCCAATACAATCATAGGACTCAAAAAGCTTCATTCTATCCACCTATGATTGATTAGACACCAATCATCAAGACTCAGGTCTGCTTAGTTCACCAATCTAGGGTTTTGAGCTCATCAAGGACTGTAATCAGGGATCACCTTTGGGAAACCCTAAAAAGCTCCAGGGCATTTGTCAATTGGTTCAAATATCTTCAATTGGTTCATATGACATTATTCTTTGGGCATTACACTTCAAATCAAGATCTACAGTCATCAACTTCATCTAGTCGACAATTAGGGTTTCTAACCTAATTCACCTGGACAGTTGACTTTTAATCAGGACATGGATCAAAAACTCAAAACATGGTTCAAGAACTTCTATTACCTCAATATAATCCATTCAGATCACTCATTTGAGGAGGAGATCTTGATTCCACCCAAAAGTCCAAAATTTCACTTCATCTGAAAAAGTCAACTGTACAAGATCACCTTTGACTTTTGAGATTATTGGTCAAAATATGACTCTTAGGGATCAATATCATCAACATATGATCATTGAAGTCATTTGACCAAAGAAATTCAAGAAAATTCATCAAGGATCAAAAAGTCAGGAATTAGGGTTTTTGAGGGTATTATGGGAACTCAAAATTTCACCTACACAACTCAAAAAACTTCCAACATGAAAGTTGTAGATCTTGCAAAATAAAATAATATCTTACAATGCAACCTTTTTCAAGAAATCAATCATTTAAGAGATTTGGAATTTGGAAGCTTTAGTCATAAAAACTTAGACCCAAACGATTCTGAAGAAACCCCAAACTAATGAATTGAAGTAGATGTTTAGGGCTTTCCAATTTGTGCTCAACCTCCTCCAAATTCATTTTGAGCTAAGAGTTATGCTTGTTCAAAGTTGGCCTCATGAAGGAAAATTATAGGTCATGTATCATTTTGAAACTTTGCAATTTTGTGCATATGGCCTCACTAATGGATGCTACACGACCCATAACACATCTGCAAACATACCATGCATTCATTTTCACCATGGCATAAGGATTGAAGAAGATTCCCAAAACAAGAACATGTGATTTTGTAATCATTACATTTGTGAATTTATGGCAA
The DNA here is from genome assembly GCF_029867415.1 of Vicia villosa. Lineage (NCBI taxonomy): Eukaryota > Viridiplantae > Streptophyta > Magnoliopsida > Fabales > Fabaceae > Vicia > Vicia villosa. Next base: position 150,113,851 of record NC_081180.1, read on the forward strand.
ATGATGATTCACCAATTGGAATCTTCTTCTAAGCTAATTAGAGCTCACTCTGCATCAGGAATGTTCCCTAAGATCACAAGAGATCAATGGATAGGGAGCTAGCTCGAAAATGCAATGATTACATCTTGATATTCTTTGAAATTTCTTCATGCTTAAGAAACCAAACTTACTTCACTAAGCAAGCTCTCTACAGCCAAATGCTCTGAACCTTTTGCCTATAAATACAAGTGCATTCCTCAGTATTAGACACACCAAAGCAACTCAATTCCTTGCTTTCTCCTTCTCTCTCTCATGCTTATGGTTTTTCGAAGTTCTTTGGCAAGAAGAATCGATTTCTTCAAACCAGGGCTCTTCTTTGGGAAATAAGCATTCTAACATCTCAAAGGGGTTCATTTGAGGTGATCCAAGCACCTGGATCACTTCTGTAAGTGGAGGAACACCATAGCCACTTTCATTTTGGAGCTCGAGCAGTTGGAGGTCTATAGCATAATTCAAAGGGTGTCAAGCAAGTCTAAGCACATCAACATGTTCCTAGGGGTGTAGTGAAGCTATTCAGATGCCTGCAGCACATCTGTAATCACAGAATCACCAACCTCCATGTTCACTTTAAGCTCAAGTAGAAGGAGTCGAGTAGAGCAATCCTGGAGCATTTAAGTTGCAATAAGTATCCAGTTAGCATCACTGAGTCCCCAGGAAGCTTTTAGGATCATTCATACAAGCCCAGGTGTTCTCCATCATCCTCACGACCTCCATTTTCAGAGGTATTTTTTCAAACTCCAACTCAATTATTCAAGTACTCTTTCTTGTATATCTCGATACCAGTTTGTTCATCATCATCAGAGGATTGAAAACCCTCTATCATCATTCATTTATTCATCTTGTGCATCATTTAATTTTAAAATTAGGGTTTATGTGTTCTTCGTGTTTATGTTAAAATTCGTTAGTTACACTTAGAATAAATGAATACTGAGCTCATAATCATGTTCCTCGTTCAAAAATGAGCAAGATTGATGTTTACATCATGCCATTTGGTTGAGAAACCAGAGAGTTAGAAAATTCAAAATCTTTGAGCTCGAGGAAGAAGATGAACATGGCGCGCGTAAATTTGAATTTCCTGGCTTGTCTTAAAATATAATAAAATTCGTGTATATAGTTAACAAGCTGCGCGCGCAGCTCAGTTGGTTGTTGTTTTGAGAAGTGAACATAAAGGCGTGGGTTCAAGTCTTGGTGAAGACAAATTCAATTTTTTACCACTTTTCTCATTTGTTTTCTCTTACAACTTTAACTATTTCATTCACCTATTAAATTAAATCAGTTTCACTTCATTTTTCACACACTTGTTAATTAATATATATATATTTTATGATTAAACAAAAAAAAACACAAAAATATTATTTATTTCATGAATTTTTATTAGGTTAAAAATGGTGTGTTGTTTTAGTATTTTAAAATATATTTTAATACATATTTTCATTGAAATTTCAAAATCTAATATCTCATAAATACTTTAGTGATAAAAATCCTAATCATTTAGGTCTTAATTAGGTATAGATATTATCTTTACCCTAATTAAGTTGACTTTTGTCAAAATTCAAACTGTTTTTCAAACTTCAAAGTAAACAGACGATCGAGGTTTTCAAACAACAGAACCTTGCATCTTTTCAACTGTTTCTCATAAATAGTGAAACACCTTTTTCTTTTATTAGTTTGTTTTCAAAAACTGTATTTACAAAATCCTCTTTCTGTTTTCAAAACATTCTTCTGGTATTTGAAGGGCATTATTCCCGGTGAAACTCTTCAGATACCTATGTGACCTATGTCCATCTTCACTTCTTCTGTTTTCGAAAACCTTTAACTGTTTATTATAAATATTCAACTGTTATCAATCAACTGCTGGTAAGGATTTGTACATACATCTTCAAAGGCCTCCACTCCATCCAGGTTAGGCTTTATAGCTTTTATTTTTACAGTCTTCATTTAAATTACTGTCAAATATAAACTGTATATATACTGTTTAGAACTACGTCTGAGTGTAAACCTTAGGACAGTTAAACTATATATATATATATATATATATATATATATATATTATAGGAATATGGCCTAGGATTGAGAATGTCTTCCCGGTGAAGGCTCTTTCCTAATTAGAGATCTTTTAGTTCAAACCCTCAAGATGAATTATTCCTGGTGAAACATCTTGAAAACACCTTTTCAACATCAAGCAATTAATCATTAGAATTAATGCTAACCAACTACTCACAGAGAATCATTATCAAGACAACATCATTGATATAACAATATATTATTCTCAACATGAATATTCAACCAACATACAAATTCGGTTCATTTCATAAAATACCGCAATTTACCGATAAACCGAATAATCAATTCGATTCCAATTATACTCTAATCAATTGAACACATTGAAATTAATTCCACTATTAATTAATCAACCAATTAATAAATACACTACATTAGTTCCAATTTATTGTTTCATTTTCTATTCTAAAACCAACATTTAACATAAAGGATATTCAAATCCACACAATTTCGGTTGGTTCGTAAAATATCACAATTTCAACAAAATAACAACACCACAATAATCTACTAATTAAACTTAGCTACCACGTTAATTTTCATTAAATTCGGGAGAACTAATTATACCGCTTAATTCGGCTATTTCGACCAAAACCGAACTGTTTTGAATTTTTCAGCAACTTGCTAGCATCCTACTATTTCTATTATTTATTTGTATTAACTTTCCATTATCAAGATCACTCTTGTTTCCAAATCATGATTTTTGTAAAAGACAATCAATAATTAGGCAAATATATGCATACCAAAAAAAAAAGAGTTGTAGATGGGAGGGGTGTGTCTTTAACCAATATGAAGTCTTCCAACTTTTTGTCATCGTATTCAATAATACTGTATGAGAGAATTTAGAAATAATCCCATCATCGATACTCTTTTTCTAACCATCAGTAACTTTTTCTAAATCTATCCTAACACATCCAAATTGAAACCCCTCACCGTTAACATAAACAACACACATTAACTGTCAATCTATCAAATCTATCAATGCAAAATAGATCTTTTATAGAAGATGCTAAACACACTCAACTACAAATCTTCGTAAGAAACACAGTACCAGTACAAATATATAATAATCAACAATCAGAGAACTAGAAAAGCATTAACTAATTCTCAAAGCAAACACAAAAATTAAATGAAACTTGATTGAACGAATGACCCACTAATTTTGCTCATTTTCCTCACAGACAGAATTCTCACTATTGTTTCAAATTCAAATTTCTATTTTCTACACAATAACCTAATCATGTTAATCTACACATTGACCCAATCATACAAACCCATAATAATAAGGATTCTCCTCCTTACCTCTTTGATTCTTCAAACCCTAGCTCTCACTTGTTCCCCTTTTGCTCCTCTTCTCCATCTTCTATTCTCTTCTTTAAAATTCAGGAAATGAAATGATAATGTTATGTTTACTCTCCTCAATCCTTACTTTCTGATGTCATATTGGGCTTAAAAAAATAACACTCCCTATTTACTTCTAACTCTAATAAATAGGCCCAATTAAATATAATCTCTTAATATCTCTATTTAGTTCAATAAACTAAATAAACACCAATACACACAATGTTAATTAATTCAATTAATTATTATATCTCATAACAATTAAATAATTATTTAACACACCAAGTAAAATAAAATAATATAATACAATAAATACGGATAAAATCCTCTAATAACTCATTGTCTCATATTTCCGGTCTAATCTTAATTACTCGGAAAATTCCCAAAACGCTAAATATTAATTCATTATCTAATACTAAAAATATTAAATTTTTCGATTAAATATTGATCCGCTATCCCAAACTAATACCGACTAAATCGTCCCAAAACGCGAAAATTTTAATAAACATCATAAATGACTAAATTAAGCAAATAATTATTAAAAACACCAAATAATATAATTACTAATATAATTAATAAAAATATTAATAAAAATCGGGATGTTACAACTGACACGTGTCGGCATTATTTTTTTCAGAGGATTTTGGTGCTGTATATTTTATACATTTTTTCCATTTAAATATCATTGCAAGTAAGAAAATCTGATACTCTGAATTTATTTCCATTGAAGAGAGATTTGTTTTGTACACTTCTCTGCTCCCAAATCTGTGCAGCAGAAATAAACAAAAAGTAATCACAAATACAAGCAACGAAAGAATATAGAAACAAATCACAATGCGAAAGGAATGTGACAAACCTCAGAGATGGAGTTTTCCAAGGTTAGGTCAGAGTGAGGGATTCAATCGTAGGCGTCACCGAATTCAACATAGACCTTCGAAAGTGAGTGATGAATTTAGTAGATTATTGCGGGAAAAGTGAGTGTTAAGAAGTTGGAAGATGAGGGAACCTGTGATGGAGAGAGACCAGAAGGGAATGACGCAAGAAGCTTGAAGGAGGAGGGTTCTGTGTTAGTTAAATTTCTAGATTTCTTCTCCTTCTCCATGGCTACGTCGATGAGAGAGTTAGAGTTTGATGCTTCCACTAACCCAATAATGCCATGGTTCAAAGTATATGTCACATCTGGAGGTTTCTTCGTTAGGGTTTCCTTTGTTTTGTGAGAAAAAGAGCGGCTGTGAACGGAGGGCGGAGAGGAGAACGAAGACTGTGAACGGAGGGAGAGCGACGGCTGTGAACGGCGGGCGGAGGGAGTTCGTGCTCTTGTAACTGTGAACGGAGGGAGAACGACGGTTGTTAATAGAGGGTGGATGGAGTTCGTGCTCGTGTGGCCGTGGAAGAGAGAAGAGGGAATTAGACTGAATTTAGGGCTTCTGTCATTTTGTTTTAATTTTTATAAATGGCCTAAGGCAGCGCTTGTTGAAAGCGCTTTCTAAAGAGGGTCTTTAGCAGCGCTTCCTAATATGGGCCTTTTAGCGCAGTCTAAGGTGGACCTTTTAGCAGCGCTTTTCATAAGCGTTGTCTAAGATGGGCCTTTTAGCAGCGCTTTTCATAAGTGTTGTCTAAGATGGGCCTTTTAGCAGCACTTTCACACAATTTTGTACGTGCTTTCCGTATTTTATTTTTTATTTAACTTATAGCAGCGCTTTTGGAAATAAGCGTTGTCTAAATTGCGCTGCCTAAAGTCATTTTTGGCGTAGTGTCTACTTTCTTTGATAATTGTTTTAGTTGCTCACTATTATGAATGTTTTGATTTAGTAAGTCTTTGTTGGTTTGTTGTTGGGAAGCTATGAAGTTTTCCATCATGATTTTTAGATTTGACTTCCTAAGGGCGTTTGGAGCAGCTACAGGCGCTTTTTGATAGCCAGGTGGGACAGCAGGTGCTTGTCCAGGTGCGTACAACGCATTGTTGTTCTTATACGAAAAGTTTGGATGGTTCTTCCATCTAGTGTTGTACGTGTTAGAGTAAGGGTTTCCTTGAGCGTAGTTTACTTGATCAGATGGAATACCAGTCAGAAGTTGACATTCGGCAAAGACATGTCCAGTTAATCCACAAATCTCGCAGTTAGGTGCTACAACTGCCGCGGTGGCTGAAGGAGTGATGGTTAAGTTCTCGATCTTTTGAGTTAAAGCGTCTACTTTAGCGTTAACGCGGTCTATACCACTTACTTCGTACGTTCCTCCTTTGGTTTAGGTTTTCTCTAGAGCAGCTCGTTCTCCTCCCCATTGATAATGGTTTTGTGCCATGTTTTCTATGAGGTTGTATGCTTCATCATGGGGTTTGTCCATTAGAGCTCCGCCAGCAGCGACATCTATAATCATTTTAGTGTTATAAAGTAGACCACCATAGAAAGTATGGATGATCAGCCATGGTTCGAGTCCATGATGAGGGCATAGTCTAAGCATGTCCTTGTATCGTTCCCAAGCTTCGAAGAGTGATTCGTTATCTTTTTGGTTAAATCCGTTGATTTGACCTCTTAGCATAGTAGTTTTGCTAGGCGGGAAATATCTAGCTAAGAATACTCTCTTCAGTTCGTCCCATGTAGTTATGGAATTAGAAGGCAGGGACTGAAGCCACGCTCTAGCTCTATCTCTCAAAGAGAAGGGAAAAAGGCGTAATCGAATAGCTTCGGAGCTAACGTTCTTAGCTTTGACAGTGTCGGCATATTGCACGAACACGGATAAATAGAGATTAGGATCGTCTGCAGGGCTTCCAAAGAATTGGTTCTAATGGACAGCTTGTACCAATGAAGGTTTCCGTTCGAAATTGTTTGCCTCAATTGCAGATGGTGCGATACTTGAGTGCGGTTCAGCTCGTGAAGGAGTGGCGTAGTCTCTAAGAGGACGAGGGGAAGCCATCTCTAACTTCGGGGTGATTTGATTGATTTGATCAGTAAAGATCAATTCTTGGGAAATTGGAATTGGTGCTACTTCGGGAAGATTACAAGCTCGACGTCTTACGTTAACAAAATGTTCGATCTCGTTAATTCGTTGTATTAAATCCCCTCCTTGTGAACGAGTACTTGGCATACAATCGTTCAAACAGAAAGGAAAGAATTTTCCCTAGTCTCTACAGTGTAACAGTGAGTTACGATATCGACTTAAATAGTCCCCGACAACGGCGCCAAAAACTTGATCGCGACTTTACGTGTCTATAAATCTGATAACTGCAAGTGCATAGTCGTGTCATGTAGTTTTAAAAGATATCGAATCCACAGGAACTATGAATCGATCTACCGTTATCTAAGGTTACTATGTAAAGCTAAGGCTACTAATATTTTGATTGTTTCTAAAAGGGAAGGTAATTATAAATTCTACGAAATATAATAGTAAACGGATATCAGTATGTATTTCGTTTAACTTAGGTGATCCGAAGGTCCATTGGCTGTGGTATTCATTCAATTAAAGATCTTTATTAATTCTGTTGTTTAAAAGTCCTCCTCTCAAACTCTCGCTCTGTTGATTTAGACCACCATCCTAACTCATAGTGTACGCTCTCGCCATCCCATTAGATTTAGAAAAGCTTTTTGAAAATAACATAGTTAATAAAATGCCCGCTTTATGAAATCGTTATCTACTTAAATCCCCTAGTCTCAAACTCTCGCTCTGCTGACTCGGTTCATGCTAGTATTCCCTAACGTACGCTTTTGCTATCCCGCGTCGGGTTTAAAAACACTTTTTGAAAGTAAATAATTTCTTATTAGTTTTAATACGCTTTCGTCATCCTTAAAACTAATGTCCTATGTCTACTATCCAGTTAATAATCTCAAACTTTCGCTCTATTGATTTTAACCTTTGTCGGCCTTAAAACCTCAAACTCTCGCTCTATTGATTTTAAGACTCTATTAATTAAATTAGACATAAAACCAAAAACAAGTGATATTTAATAAAACATAATTAAGCCAATTTATTTCGGATCCCGCGGTTAACTTACTTTACATACCGATATCTTAATTAATTAGCCAGACATATTGATACGGTTAAACATGCATAAATTGGTGCGGTTTATAATGAAAGACATATTAAAAGGCATACAATATATCATGCAATTAAATAATATAAAGGCAGCAAATAAATAACCTGAATAAAATAAATCTGAAATAAATCTGGATCTTGGAGTACTCGAACTTCCGCCACAGGTCGGCTGGATCGTTCTTCAGAATTTACTAGGCGTAAAATTTAAAGGCAAGGAAAATAAAAACTAAATCTAACATAAGGCTAGATCTATAAAAGGTTCACAACAGTTTCCGGTGTAGAAATTGTTATGAGAAAAGAAAGCAATGAACAAAATGCGGAGAAAAATAAAATGCTTGAGAAATGAATTCGGCAGCACTTCGTTAGCAAAAATTCGGACTTGGAGAACTTAAGTATCAGCCTCCTTTTATAGGCGAGGTTCTGCAGATACGTTCCTTGAAAGTAGGGACTTTTTGACTTGGGACTCGGAGATGCACGTCCCCACTTTTTGAGGAGACCAAGGCAGCAGATTTGAGACGTGCGTCTCAAGTGGAGGATTTTTAGGAACGGTTGGAGACGGGCGTCTCCTCTTCGTGACGTGGCATGGACGTGGAAGTGGAGTGGGAGACGGACGTCTCCACTCTTTACTTGGTCTTCGTTAAATGTGTGGGCCACGCGCAAGTGATCATGTCTAGCTCCTTCGTGGGCTGGGCTTGCATCTTTGCATAATTGGGTCTTCTTTTGCACCCCTTTATTACTTTAACACCTCTCTTTCATTTTTTAAGAATAAATAATAATGATTTTTGCCCCATTTCTTCTTATTTTCACAAATAGTCTCAATATGAACTCAAAACCTGAAACATCGCAAATACCCGCATAATATCATAATAAAACAATATAATTAAAAGAAAATGCTAATAATACTTATGGATTTTAAGATAAATATACGATATAAAATCGTGTTATCAGGGGGCGCGGTGGAGTGGTTGAACGGATTAATGATGCAGGGAAATTTCTTAGGGGCAGCCCCTCACAAATTAAACAGTCAACAAGAGCGTGGGTTACCCCCTCGCTAAAAGCAACATTGAAACTGCAGCCTGCTGTAGCGGTAAAAATGTGACTCGACGCGTTTTTCGCGCGCTCGAAGTACAACAGAGTCGCCACCGAACTTTATTTATTCCAAAAAGGAAAGGGAAAATATCGATAAAACCCACAAAATAAAAAGAGAATGAATAAGATGGTCATCGCAACCAAATTTAGGTTCGGGAGTCGGTTAAGCAAGGGGAAGGTATTAGCACCCCTCACCTCCATCGTACTCGATGGGACCCATTTAGTTATTCTTGTGATCGATTGTTAGCTTAAAATTTATTTGCGTTTATTTATTAGGTTGGAAAGAGGGAAGAAACAAAATAAGATTTTTTTATTATTGTGCTCGCCAAGACGTTTGTATCTTGTGCCTACGTATTCCCTAGTGCAATGGGAAAGTCAGAGCAATCGTAGTTCGGGGTAAGACTACGAATTTGTTGGTTGATTTTAGCGAGTGGTACTCGATCGCATTCAAATAATACTATGCGCACATGGATAAGAAACTGTTTGCATCACTACAAGAATGGATAACTAAATCAAGATTGAGACAAGATTTTGGCCATCATCGCATTCGAGTGGAAAATGTTCGATCTTCACATGTGGAAGTATAATTGCATTTGAATTTTGACCATGTGTCTCGTTTTATAAAAAAAGTTTTAAAATTGAAAGGTGTGAATAAATTGAAGTTTGTTTGTTAAGAGAAATCAAACATCTAAACAAAGGCTTAACGGCCATCGCCTAAATGCTTGAAAGAGAAAATTGTACAAGTACGTACAAACCCCTCGTAGGTGATGAAAATGATTCGCGCTAGGGCGAGAGAAAGATATGATTTAGTGGATTGAAATATTTTATAAAAGGCGAGATGAATTGAGTTTGAAAGATCTTTAATTGGAATTCAAGCGTTCAAACAAAAGCTTAACGGCCATCGCCTAAACGCTTGAAAGAGAATTTAGCTAAATCGAGTTTTATGAAGTCTTTAATGGAGTCTACGCGCTTAAACAATGGCTTAACGGCCATCGCCTAATTGCTTAAAGAACAACTTGTACAAGTACGTACAAACCCTTCTTCATTATCCATTATAGACTAAATTTGATTTGATTAAAAGAAAATCGTTTTTGTAAAAGAGAGTGAGTTAAATCAATTTTTAAGAAGTCTTTAATGGAGTTTAAGCATCCAAACAAAGGCTTAACGGCCATCGCCTAAATGCTTAAAGAACAACTTGTACAAGTACGTACAAACCCTTCTTTCCATTATAGATAAAATGATTTGATTAGAAGAAAATGTTTTTTTTTTGTAAAAAAAAGGTGAATTAAATCGAGTTTGAAAGAAGCGTTTAATGGAATCCAAGTATTCGAATAAAAGCTTAACGGCCATCACCCAAATACTTTTAGGACAACTCGTACAAGTACGTACGAACCCTCCTTGATTCATCCATTAAGACTTGAAACACGATTCGATTTAAAGATTATTTTTCTATCATTTTAAGATATTTGAAAATAAATTCTATATGTACAAAAGAATACATATTTTATTTTTGTCTTTTAATAAATATAGTAAAATAAATCAAATAATAAACATTTTTTGTGATTTTAGTATTATATAAATAAAACTTAAAAAATGAATAAAGAAAACCATTTATAAAAAAAACTAAAAAAAGAAACCATTGGGCCAGGAGGTGTTAAAAGGATAAGAGGGTGTAAAACCCAACAATGAAATAAAAAACAAAATAAAGGGGACTGGGCCGGATCTGGAGCGGGTTATGGGATCCAATATCCCTCTTCATCATGGATCGGGTTAGAAAACCCTAGAGGCAAAAACGCAGCTCCTTGTTTCACTCTGCTTTTTACGAAAGAAAAAAAAAAAGGGAACGACCTTCAGCTCTCTCTCTCTCTCAACCGAAGCCATGGAAGGAACTCAGGCTCTCTCACGGTCTCTTCTCTCTCTCAATCTCTCGGTTACCAAGGATCAAACAAAGCATAACAATATAAAAAAAACGGAACTCCCTCACTCGGTTTCTCTCAGTTCAACAAACACAGCAAAAAAAAAGAGCAATCAAAGAGCAACATCCTAATCGCTAAACACAAATCCAAACCACATTTCTCTATGATTCAGTATATTACATGTTACAACATCGAAATCGGGAAGGCAAAATATACGAGACAGATCAACAGTTGAAGATAAACCGAGATTTACAGTGGATTACCGAGTTTGAAAGTTCCAAAAGACGAATCAAGGTAAGGTGAGTCTGAATCTCTCAGCACCGTATGTTCTTCGAGTTCCTCCTTCTTGCTGGGTTCTTGTTCTTCTTCGATTTATGTTTGTTCTTCTTCTCTGCTTCGATTTATGTTTGTTCTTCTTCTCTGCTTGTTGTTCTCTGAGTTGCGTCGCGGTTGAAAGGCGTCGTGTCTGTGAGTCGTTCGAAGTGTTGTGCGTGTTTGGTGTGTGAGGTTGGTTTTGATAATGAGAGGTTGTAGTTGTGATGAATTATTGTGAAGGCTTATGGGTGAAGGTTGATATGGATGAAGAAGGTGAGGTTTGTTTTTGAGTGTGTTTTGGTTTTGACAGTATGAACAGAGATGAGGTGAAAGGTTAGAGGTGGTGTTTCTCTATTGTTTTTTGAAGATAATTTCGTGGCTTTTGGAGGAAGAGTTCTCTGTTAGATTGGTGAAATGTGGCCGATTTTTTTTTCCTTGCAGGTGTGTTTTTGCTCTGTTTTATAGATGGATGAAGGTGATTTTAAGGGGGAAATTAGGATGAAATTCGAACATTTATGGAAGCTGAATTTGGTGTTTTATGATGCAGGATTTGGCTTTGAATAGAAATGGTGAAAATTTTGGATGTATGGGGCAGCAATGGTGCAGGTAGTAGCAGGATTTTTGGACTGTTGTATTTGTTTTGGGATGGCAGGAAAGATGATGTTGAGATGTGAGAAAACGTTGAAGACACCTCTTCTGTAAAAAAACTTTTGTACTATTTTTTTGTTTGACTTAGTGAAATGGCAAAAAGAATGAAATGGGCTTCCTAAAAGAATTAAATTGGGCCTAAAAAATAAATCAAACACTTTTTCTTATTTGTATAACAATAACTAAAATAAATCCTAAAAAAAATAAAAACACTACTACTCTTAATAAATGAACAAAACAAAAATAAAAATTAAATTAAACTAGAAATTAAAACACAATTTTTTTAAATTTAAAATATAATAATAACAATAACAAACAATTATTTGTCGTCTAAGAATAAAATGAAACTTGGATGAATAAACAACTATGTGGATATAAAGCTATTTTTGTTGACTTTAATAAAAAGTCTAATTTTTTCTAAAACATGCAATGATGCGATGATATAATGCAAATGAAATACGAATGCGATAATATCAAACGAATGAAATATGCGGGTCAAAAATTGGGGTGCGACAGATGCCCCTATTTAAGTTTCTTCCATCAAAGATGTGAAGAGACTTAAATACAAAGTACACAATTTTTGTCCATATGCAAATGAAATGCAATGCATGGACTCTTTTTTTTGTTATTGCAATGTGATATAAGACATTCTTAAATCTCTGTTGGAAACTAGCGCCACAGGAGATTAACAATTGATGGAGAAACTTGGAAAACAGGGATAAAACTCTGGATAGTAAGAACGTCTAAGGGTGGCATTAGACGATACCTATAATCCGATAAATTTGAGAGTGACATTGAATGATTATGACATCCGATAACAGGCTTTGGATGGGAATAAAAAATTATGACACTCGATAACAGGCTTCGGATGGCAATGAAAGATCATGATATCCAATAACAGGCTTTGGACGACAATGAAAGGTTATGACACTCGATAACAGGCTTCGGATGGCAATGAAAGATCACGATATCCAATAACAGGCTTTGGACGACAATGAAAGGTTATGACATCTGATAACAGGCTTCAGATGGCAATGACATCCGATAACAGGCTTTGGATGACAAAGGAGATTTATGACATCTGATAACAGGCTTCAGATGGCAATGAAAGATTATGACATCCAATAACAGGCTTTGGACGACAATGAAAGGTTATGACACTCGATAACAGGCTTCGGATGGCAATGAAAGATCACGATATCCAATAACAGGCTTTGGACGACAATGAAAGGTTATGACATCTGATAACAGGCTTCAGATGGCAATGACATCCGATAACAGGCTTTGGATGACAAAGGAGATTTATGACATCTGATAACAGGCTTCAGATGGCAATGAAAGATTATGACATCCAATAACAGGCTTCAGAGGGCAATGACATCCGATAACAGGCTTTGGATGACAATGAAGATTTATGACATCTGATAACAGGCCTCAGATGGCAATGAAAGATTATGACATCCGATAACAGGCTTTGGATGACAATGAAGATTTATGACATCCGATAACAGGCTCTGGATGGCAATGAAAGATTATCCAATAACAAGCTTTGGATGAAAGAAGATTTATGACATCTGATAACAGGCCTCAGATGGCAATAAAAGATTATGACATCCGATAACAGGTTTTGGATGACAATGAAGATTTATGACATCTGATAACAGGCCTCAGATGGCAATGAAGGATTATGACATCCAATAACAGGCTTTGGATGGCAATGAAAAACTACGACATCCGATAACAAGCTTCGGATGACAATGAAAGATTATGACATCCGATAACACGCTTTGGATGGCAATGAAGATTATGAATCCAATGACTAGCTTTGGGTGAAAGGACAAACAATGTTTTGGTAGATGCCAAGTAAGTTGGGCTTTGATCTCAAGGTAATGATGTAAATGAGTATGAATTTTGTTTAGATGCATGATTTATGAATGATCAATGCAATGCAATTGATTATGACAACTGAGATAGACTCTTTTGTGAGGGTAGATTGGGATTCTGATTCCTCAACACAAGAATATTGCCTAATCTGCTTTTGTCACACTGACGATCCTTTTGAGAATGACTGATGAATTGCTTGGGGATTGCTGAAGAAGAATGCCCCTGATTGGCTGATTGTTATCTGATCCTGGCTTCAGTTTCTTGAAATGAATGTTGGTAATTCTTGCCCCTAGTATAACTTTTGAATAACAAGATCTTGAAGTAACTTGCCCCTGATAGGATCACTGATCAAGTCTCTTGAGTTTGAAACTTCCTTGAAAGATGAGTACTTGCTTGCAAATAAAATGTTCATTCAAAAATGGTAACCTTAATGCAATGCTCAAAGCATATTTTGAAATCAAAATTCAAAATCATTATTGGAATGATGTTATTGATGTATAGAAAATAATCAAAGGTCCAAACACAGTTGTCTAGACATTCAAAGTGATGGATAAAGCAAAAGGTATGGTAAAACAAACAATTTGCAGAAATCTTTAGGAGTCAGGTTAACGCAACCTTGTTGTAGTATGCTTTCAAAATAAACCTCGCTTCAATTAGGTCTTTTGAAGGTTGTAACGTGGCTTGGTTCACGGTTTCAGAAACAAAGGATAAAAGGCTCAAAATGTATTTGTACCCACCCCATTCTCCGTGATGATCTTCAATCCTACGCTCAGTTAAATCAGACTATGCATTCAGGTTCCAAAAAAGCTTTTGGAATTGCACCTGTGATAATGATAATGGTTTAAAGGCCAAGGGAATCTTTGAGACGGTCGTCACTTCTTCCTTTTAATAGTCACAACGTTTTATTGTTGTTCAAGGAAATTATAGACTTCTCCCTTTTTTATATCCCTAAATTTTGCCTGAACTGTCTTTATTTGAAATTACAGTCAGCGGGATGCCCCAGTTTTGCCTAAGTCTCCTTCGTAGGTTTTGACTTAGCGGGCTTTTTCTTTGAATTTTTTTATATGAAAGATAGTGACTGCCTTGAGAATGATTAATGATAACCATCTTGGTCACTTTTGACTGAAACCCTTATTGAAAGGTGTACTGAATGATTCTCTTGAAATTGAATGCACAAACAAATTAACTGAGAACTACCCTGCCCCAGGTCAAAATTGCGGGTTTTCGTATAGAAAGAAACACCAACTTCTAGGCTCAAAGGGGTTGATGAGGGATTAACTTCCTTATTTCTCCAGTGTTTGGGGATTGAAACAATGCCTTTACATCATCAGCAAAGTTCTATTTGAAAGCATACAATTCAACAACTTGGGTATTTTGTTTTCATCATTCTCCCTCCAATCTTTGCATAAAACACAAGTTTGACAGAAGAGAGTGAACAAGAGATATATATTTTTGTTTTTTGAAAGATAAAACATAAAGAAGCACACAATGGATTGAATCAAAATACGCAATGCTCATTTCATTAAAATTAAATACTCAAGAATAAACAAAGTTTAAATGCAGTACATGAAACAAAACAAGGAAATTGCAAACAGAAGGAAAAAAAGCCTAGTGACTAATCAGTGACAAGGAGGAGCTATCCTGTCTGAAACACTAGTAACTTGTCATTCTTGGTCCAGTTGATTTGATCTTTTTCTTGTTTAAGCATTTCCATAGTTTACTGAAACATAATTCCAGTCCAAAGTGTCGAGGAACCAGTTTGACAATGGACAATCAAGTGTGAAGACAAAGACAGATGATATGAATTGACAACTTGAATGTATGAATATGGATGCATGGAATTTTTGTTTATATTTTTTTTTGTGCAAAAATGAATGCCATGAATGGTTTACATGTAATGAATTTCAAATCACATGGAACAGAAAGATTCTAATATCTCGGCACAAAGTGGCACACAATAGGATAATTCTAAGGTTCTTTCCAACAAGGTTCTAGACACGGTTCTCAGAGTTACAAACTCCTTTTGAAAACTCAGTCATCTAGTAAATAACTTACCACCCAACTGTGTTTTCAAATGAAGCCTATTCTGAGTGTGGTTTTCGCACTTACCCACGGTAATAGTTACGTTACGCAAGTTGGGCGCGAAACCACCATTTCCTAAAAAGTCATGGTTTAAGGGTTTTTCTAAAGGTCCCTAGAGTTAACGACCCAAATTGAAAACATCATCGCTCAAGTAAATAACTTACTTAACCAAAGACGTCTTCTCAAAGGACCTGCTCTAGGCGGGGTATTAGTATCTCCCACTTGACACTACGTCAAGCAAGTTTAATACTAAACCACCATCTTATCTTATGTGTTTCTTGAGCTCGGGTGTAGAGCTTTGTCCATAAAGTGCCAATAATCAAAATATTCCAACCATACAATAAGAAATCAAACAATAAAGGAAATAAACAAGCAAATAAATAAAGCTAACAATAATACAAGAAAAAACTAAACTAGGGTTGACTCTCTTAGATAATCCCCAGCAGAGTCGCCACTTTCTGTAGCGGTAAAAATGTGACTCGACGCGTTTTTCGCGCGCTCGAAGTACAACAGAGTCGCCACCGAACTTTATTTATTCCAAAAAGGAAAGGGAAAATATCGATAAAACCCACAAAATAAAAAGAGAATGAATAAGATGGTCATCGCAACCAAATTTAGGTTCGGGAGTCGGTTAAGCAAGGGGAAGGTATTAGCACCCCTCACCTCCATCGTACTCGATGGGACCCATTTAGTTATTCTTGTGATCGATTGTTAGCTTAAAATTTATTTGCGTTTATTTATTAGGTTGGAAAGAGGGAAGAAACAAAATAAGATTTTTTTATTATTGTGCTCGCCAAGACGTTTGTATCTTGTGCCTACGTATTCCCTAGTGCAATGGGAAAGTCAGAGCAATCGTAGTTCGGGGTAAGACTACGAATTTGTTGGTTGATTTTAGCGAGTGGTACTCGATCGCATTCAAACAATACTATGCGCACATGGATAAGAAACTGTTTGCATCACTACAAGAATGGATAACTAAATCAAGATTGAGACAAGATTTTGGCCATCATCGCATTCGAGTGGAAAATGTTCGATCTTCACATGTGGAAGTATAATTGCATTTGAATTTTGACCATGTGTCTCGTTTTATAAAAAAAGTTTTAAAATTGAAAGGTGTGAATAAATTGAAGTTTGTTTGTTAAGAGAAATCAAACATCTAAACAAAGGCTTAACGGCCATCGCCTAAATGCTTGAAAGAGAAAATTGTACAAGTACGTACAAACCCCTCGTAGGTGATGAAAATGATTCGCGCTAGGGCGAGAGAAAGATATGATTTAGTGGATTGAAATATTTTATAAAAGGCGAGATGAATTGAGTTTGAAAGATCTTTAATTGGAATTCAAGCGTTCAAACAAAAGCTTAACGGCCATCGCCTAAACGCTTGAAAGAGAATTTAGCTAAATCGAGTTTTATGAAGTCTTTAATGGAGTCTACGCGCTTAAACAATGGCTTAACAGCCATCGCCTAATTGCTTAAAGAACAACTTGTACAAGTACGTACAAACCCTTCTTCATTATCCATTATAGACTAAATTTGATTTGATTAAAAGAAAATCGTTTTTGTAAAAGAGAGTGAGTTAAATCAATTTTTAAGAAGTCTTTAATGGAGTTTAAGCATCCAAACAAAGGCTTAACGGCCATCGCCTAAATGCTTAAAGAACAACTTGTACAAGTACGTACAAACCCTTCTTTCCATTATAGATAAAATGATTTGATTAGAAGAAAATGTTTTTTTTTTGTAAAAAAAAGGTGAATTAAATCGAGTTTGAAAGAAGCGTTTAATGGAATCCAAGTATTCGAATAAAAGCTTAACGGCCATCACCCAGATACTTTTAGGACAACTCGTACAAGTACGTACGAACCCTCCTTGATTCATCCATTAAGACTTGAAACACGATTCGATTTAAAGATTATTTTTCTATCATTTTAAGATATTTGAAAATAAATTCTATATGTACAAAAGAATACATATTTTATTTTTGTCTTTTAATAAATATAGTAAAATAAATCAAATAATAAACATTTTTTGTGATTTTAGTATTATATAAATAAAACTTAAAAAATGAATAAAGAAAACCATTTATAAAAAAAACTAAAAAAAGAAACCATTGGGCCAGGAGGTGTTAAAAGGATAAGAGGGTGTAAAACCCAACAATGAAATAAAAAACAAAATAAAGGGGACTGGGCCGGATCTGGAGCGGGTTATGGGATCCAATATCCCTCTTCATCATGGATCGGGTTAGAAAACCCTAGAGGCAAAAACGCAGCTCCTTGTTTCACTCTGCTTTTTAAGAAAGAAAAAAAAAAGGGAACGACCTTCAGCTCTCTCTCTCTCTCAACCGAAGCCATGGAAGGAACTCAGGCTCTCTCACGGTCTCTTCTCTCTCTCAATCTCTCGGTTACCAAGGATCAAACAAAGCATAACAATATAAAAAAAACGGAACTCCCTCACTCGGTTTCTCTCAGTTCAACAAACACAGCAAAAAAAAAGAGCAATCAAAGAGCAACATCCTAATCGCTAAACACAAATCCAAACCACATTTCTCTATGATTCAGTATATTACATGTTACAACATCGAAATCGGGAAGGCAAAATATACGAGACAGATCAACAGTTGAAGATAAACCGAGATTTACAGTGGCTTACCGAGTTTGAAAGTTCCAAAAGACGAATCAAGGTAAGGTGAGTCTGAATCTCTCAGCACCGTATGTTCTTCGAGTTCCTCCTTCTTGCTGGGTTCTTGTTCTTCTTCGATTTATGTTTGTTCTTCTTCTCTGCTTCGATTTATGTTTGTTCTTCTTCTCTGCTTGTTGTTCTCTGAGTTGCGTCGCGGTTGAAAGGCGTCGTGTCTGTGAGTCGTTCGAAGTGTTGTGCGTGTTTGGTGTGTGAGGTTGGTTTTGATAATGAGAGGTTGTAGTTGTGATGAATTATTGTGAAGGCTTATGGGTGAAGGTTGATATGGATGAAGAAGGTGAGGTTTGTTTTTGAGTGTGTTTTGGTTTTGACAGTATGAACAGAGATGAGGTGAAAGGTTAGAGGTGGTGTTTCTCTATTGTTTTTTGAAGATAATTTCGTGGCTTTTGGAGGAAGAGTTCTCTGTTAGATTGGTGAAATGTGGCCGATTTTTTTTTTCCTTGCAGGTGTGTTTTTGCTCTGTTTTATAGATGGATGAAGGTGATTTTAGGGGGGAAATTAGGATGAAATTCGAACATTTATGGAAGCTGAATTTGGTGTTTTATGATGCAGGATTTGGCTTTGAATAGAAATGGTGAAAATTTTGGATGTATGGGGCAGCAATGGTGCAGGTAGTAGCAGGATTTTTGGACTGTTGTATTTGTTTTGGGATGGCAGGAAAGATGATGTTGAGATGTGAGAAAACGTTGAAGACACCTCTTCTGTAAAAAAACTTTTGTACTATTTTTTTGTTTGACTTAGTGAAATGGCAAAAAGAATGAAATGGGCTTCCTAAAAGAATTAAATTGGGCCTAAAAAATAAATCAAACACTTTTTCTTATTTGTATAACAATAACTAAAATAAATCCTAAAAAAAATAAAAACACTACTACTCTTAATAAATGAACAAAACAAAAATAAAAATTAAATTAAACTAGAAATTAAAACACAATTTTTTTAAATTTAAAATATAATAATAACAATAACAAACAATTATTTGTCGTCTAAGAATAAAATGAAACTTGGATGAATAAACAACTATGTGGATATAAAGCTATTTTTGTTGACTTTAATAAAAAGTCTAATTTTTTCTAAAACATGCAATGATGCGATGATATAATGCAAATGAAATACGAATGCGATAATATCAAACGAATGAAATATGCGGGTCAAAAATTGGGGTGCGACACCTGCATGCTGTCCTGGGGTGACAGAAGCTGGAAAACTGGCGTGAGGCAGCCCCTCGCTAATGTCACATGGCTTTTTTAGCTTACTGTCCACAAAAGTGGTTCTATAAATGGAGCTCTTGTGTAGAAGCTTTAATAGTTAGGTTTGTGAAACCTTGCCACAATCTCTCTCTCTCTCTCTCTCTCTCTCTCTCTCTCTCTCTCTCTCTCTCTCTCTCAACGTCTTCATTCATAGCAGCTAGCACTGAGATTGAAGGCAATCTGTTCGTGTGGACTGAGTAGAGGCATTTATCATCGTTCATCGCTTGTGATCATTCATCTAGATCTGCATCAAAGTTGTTAATCACCACAAGAGATAATTTGTCCAATTAATAAACAAGAAATTAGGATGTCACTCTTTTAAAAACATATTAAACTTGTTCAATCATTTAAATAGATACATAACACATTATCCAGATGAACCAAAACAAAACTTCATAATTGTCAACTCTCTTTTTATTACGCAACGGAAAAGATTCACACAATGTTATCAAAATAATATGCATCCATCATCAATAACATATATTCAAATAATACGGAGTTCATAAGACTCCAAACAATCATCAAATACAATAAGAGTAACTAAATGTTTATCCCTCTCGGTGTTTCGTATCAAAGCACGACCCGAGTCAACATAAGCCACAGAAAGATCAACATCTTCCAAGCTACTCCAAAGCGCACTAATCCTCTACACCTGGACGTTATCCACGTGGAGGCAACATTCAAATAAAAGGGGTGAGATATCATAGCAATATAAAGAAGCATATGATAACATGTATATGAGAATAAGGTCATACATAATTCACCACTTCACAACACATCAACATCGTTTATTAACAATTAGTATACAAGTATTCAACAACAAACAACTCATTATCACTCGTTAGTTATACAAATATTCATCACTAGAAAACTTATCATCATTCATCATCATGCAAAATTCCATGAGATCAACAACTATACAAATACATGTGGTACCAATATGGCATACATCCTCATCGTAAAATTGCCAATAAATAGAGACATCAACAAGGCATACACCTTTATCACAAATTGCACTCAATCCACACAATTAGATTGAGGCCATCTTAGTTTGCCAAACCAGACCATCGTAGTTTTCCAATCTAAGCCATCACGAACGTAATGTATGCGACACAACATGCAACATAACGACAACAATTATGCAACCACAAGGCATAAGCCTTCAACAAACGCAAATATAGGTCATCGCTTCATCATCATAACAACATCAATTCATCATATTCATCATACTCCATCTCAAGTTTCTTACATACATATATCATTACAATAACATCAGACATCATATTACACAAGTCAAGTAACGACATAACACGGTTAATTCAACTTCATAATAAAATTCATAGTTATTGTTAATTCATAACAATGCATCATTATCATATCATAAGGAAAATACACATCAGCATATCAATAACATCGTATCGTCATAAAAAACACAATTCAAGTTGCACTATGACATGGTTACGTCAAATCGTAACAAAGGGCATACTTCCTATGTTAGCACCACATAGTTCATCACTTAATCTTAATACAAGGACTAGGAAATTACATCCTATGAATCATTTTATTCCATCATAGTATAGTTCACAATGTTAGCTTTTCAACACTCCGAACGACGCATCAATCGGAGTCTGGAAGCTCAAGTTATGGCCTTTACAAAATTCTAATTTTGACTCGATTTTCCTGGAAAATGGGATGGCTCGCTTGAAAAATAAATGAAGTAGCTAACATTCTCAAACCCCTCGCCCAAAAAGTGTGATTTTCGCCTTTGGAGGCCTTTTGTACCTCCGAATTTGATTCCATAAAACATCCCAGTTTCACAATTCGAAATCCTACGATTATATAACATTTATAACAACCTATAACACCTATTTAGAGCTCTTAACATCATACGTTCATCAAGATTATCATCATACCAATACCAAATCAACAACAATATTCATATGTGAAATCCATACGAAGCATAAAGAAGATGAAATCAAAGAAAAACCTAAAACATAAACACAGAAATCCAAACCCATTCCTATCTACTAATCATCATACCCGATTTTATATGGTTAGAACCCCACCCTTACCTTGGATTGGTGATTCCCTACTCTTCAATGGTTTCCTTGCCCTAGCCTCTTTGTGCCTCCTCTCCTCTTTCACGATAAACTTCTCTTTTCACGTACTCTCCAAATTTTCCCCATTCTATTTTTCTCTTTTATTTTCATTTAACCCTTACTAACTTTTTTCTCACCAATGGGATTAACAAACACACCCCCACTAATCCTCATGCTAACACAACATAGGCCCAATTCATTAATTAATCAGTATTCTATTATTATTATTACTCAACTATATAATAAAATAACATAATTATCACAAATTCACAAATAAAAAACCATCTCACCAAATAATTCAAAATCAATTAATTAAATGATTAAATAAAATAAACGGGAGTTACACAATACCCGCCTTGTCGGAGTACTGGAAGGTGTACTTGTTCATGTTAATGATTTGATTTTTCCTGTAGATTTTATGTTCTAGGTATGGAAGAAAAAAATAATTCAAAGTCAAGCAACACACCCATCATTTAGGCAGGTCGTTCTTGAAGAAGAAAAAAAAATTAATGTCGATGATGAAACAATGTCCATGGAGTTTGGTGATATTACTGAAAAATTTAACATTTTTTATGCTATGAAATACCCCATGGAAGAGCATTATGTTTTTCAAATTGACTTGCTTTCTGAATTAGTTGATGAAAAATATTTTGAGTTGCATCCACGAAACCCATAGAGACACATCGTTATACTATTTCTACAATTGAAGATATCCACATTCCAGCTACCTGAAACAAACCACTCATCGAACAACCACCTTCTTTAGAGATTAAACTACTTCATGAATATTTAAAATATTCATCAAAGAAGTAATTTGAGCAACATAAGTTATTGCAAGAACATAAAAAGGGAATTGGATGGACCTTGACTGACATTCCTAATATTAGCCCGTCCATATCTATGAATAATGTCTTATTGGAAGATGGAGCAAAATTAGTGAGGCAGCCCTTTAACCTTTTGATCCTTGATGTTAGGAAAAATGAGATCACTTTCACGTGCCCATTCGATGCTTTCAGTTATAGAAGATCGTTCTTTAATCTTGGAATATAAAGCGAAGATACTAATAAAAATTAAAAGTCAATGGACACTGCCTTAAGCTATTCCATGTGAGCCCCACATTGGAAGAGGAATTTGTAGAAGAGCTCTCATTGGGAAATGCTAGTTACTCAGTCATCTATATCCACCTTGACTCCTCGGGTGTGTTCTCCCCCCCCCCCCCTCTCTCTCATAATTTATTATTGTTTCATTGAGGACAATGTGTGTTTTAAGTATGGGAGAGGGAGTCACTTACTTGTTTTCTTATTTACCTTAATTTTTTTCTTATTTATCTTATTTACTTAAAAAATATTTCTTTTAAATGCATGTTTTTTCTTTGGTTTTTGGGGTTGCAAGTGTGAGTAATTTTTGTTCACTTGAATAAAGACTTGTGGTGTGATGTGAGTGATTTTCTTTGAATTCTCAGAATGATAAATAGGACTAAATTCTAAATTGTGCATCATTTGTGGTTGTTCAATGTTCTTTGTGAGATTTTGAGTCTTATACTGGATAACATACAAAAATTCATTTCTTTCTTTATTGTGTGATCTCACTCATGTTTGTTAGTTACTCTAAAACTCGATTAGATTCTTGTAGAAACTGTTTATTTACTTGTGAATATTGATATGATAAAGGCAATTTGTTTTTGTTTTTTTTAGCCACTTAGTCAAAAAGCCAACCATGAAATTATCACTTCTTGTTTGAAGCCTCTTTGAGCCTATTTATCCCATATGTTGTTTATAATTTATTACAAAACTAAAAGTGAAAAACAATTGTATTACCCTATTTAAAGGGATGAAGGAGTCTTATTTAGAGGTGTGTAGAGTTGCATTAATATAATTGTGATATTTCAAAAGTTGGTAGAACATAAAAAAAGAAAAAAAAGAATATATATATATATATATATATATATATATATATATATATATATATATATATATATATATATATATATATATATATATATATATATATATATATATATATATATATAAAGAAAAGAATAGAAGGAAGACAATTCACATTATTTTCATATTTCTTCTAAAAAAAATTGAGACAAGAAAAGAGAATAGAAAATGGCTGGAAAGATGGAAAAATTATTGAAATACTGATTAGTTCAACTCCCACAACCATTTTCGATTCTATTTAATTTGTCCCTTTAAATTTTAGCCTATTACCCCATAGGATTTATCTCATCCTTACCTTGGCTACATAACAACCTGAATAAAGTTGTTTTGATCTTTGCATGCATGTATTTCAAGTGTGGATGTTAGAGTCTTTTCAAGCTTATGATAGTGTTAACTTTCATGATGAGCTTTGAGTGTAAATAAATAACCTAAACACTTGAGAGTCGAGAGAATTTTATCCTGCCAGGATCTTACTACTTATGATGTACTCTTTGGTCACTAACACCATAATCCTTGCATGTTTTTGTTTTTTATTCTATTTTGAATTTTGAATTTTAAGTTTTGCTCGGAGTGCAAAAAATTTAAGTGTGAGAGAATTTGGTCAGTTCATTTTGATGCAAACTCTTTCACTATTGTACTACGACAATTCTATAGTCTTTCTTATTATTTTTTATTGCTTTTAGTATTTTTTTTAAGTCTAGTTTAATTCCGCCTTTATTTTATTTACGTTACTTATTTGTCGAATAAGTAGTAATTTGACATTATCTCACTGTGTAGATCATAACTTGAGCATCGAGATGCCGTTTGACGCGTTCTAATATGTGTTGGAAAGCTGAGAAGAAAAGCTACAAGTTTGATGTTAAAGTCAGAATCCAATTTGGAGTGAAGAGGAGTCAAATAATGTGTTACCATTCTTGACTTAAGAAAATAATTAGCTTTTGAACCGGTTGTGTTTTTAGGATTAGTTGCTCTATTTTCCCGATTTTCTTGTATTATTTAAGTTAAAACGCAGTGCTATTGTTAGGTGTTGAGAGTTTACATGAAATTAAAAAAATACAACTACATTTCCTATAGAGAGCTAATTTCCAAAGGTTAATATAGTGATTTTAGATTCCACCCTAATTCGATGTTAGTATAATTTTCAATTTAATTTCAATGCCTTTCAATATTATTTTGTGTTTTTTGCATGTTTAATTCAAGTTTCATAGAATATGTTGATTTGATCGATTTACATTTCGTAACCATAATCGCATTTATCATAGCTTTTTCGTTAGTTCGTGTAATCTTTAACCGTTTGCTTAATTTGGAAAATAGAAGCTTAAATCACATTGGATATATTGCGTCTGTTCAATCAATATTGTAATCGAATATGGATCATATCCGCTTAGGAAATTGGAGTTATAATAACCAATGATAAGTCATAATCTGAATCAGTAGATTAAGTCGTTAATCTTATTTGTAATCAAATTATGTTACTCATGCAGCGGTGAAGTTTGTGAGACTAAATCCATTGATTGACTTAGCTCATATATTTTAAACAGAGTCGCCACCACACTTTATTGTTTCCAAAGGAAATGAGAGAAAGAGCGTATAAAACCCACAGAAGTTTTTAAAATTAAAACTAATAAAATAAACAGAGATTTGGGTAAGGGGGTCTGTTATGCAAGGGGAAGGTTTTAAGCACCCCTCACATCTATGGTACTCCATAGGAACCTCTTTGAAAATATTGTTATTATTTTTGTTGCTCTTATGAAAATGCCATTGTGTTTTTGTTAAAATAGAGTGGGGGATGAGAAAATAAGGTTTTAAAAGTGAACTCGATAAGACATCACATCTTAGGCCTACATACCCCTTTAACAATTAGGAAATCAGAGCTTTTGTAGTTCCTCTTAAAAAGGAAAATAAAAGAGCCAAAGTGGCCAAAATCTTTTTGAGTGTTGAGCTTTAACAATACTCAACGGGCTTTTAAAATGTTAAGCTTTAACAATACTTAACAAGGGTTTAAAATGATCCAAGCTTTACCAATACAAGGCCCAATGGTCTAAGAGCAGTTTCACCGAGAATAATGCTCCTCTTAGTACCAAGGTTTGAAAAGGGTTGGTTGAGCTTTAAAAATACAAAACCAAGGGGTTGATTTAAAAGGGTTGAGCTTTAAAAATACAAAATCATTTTCAAAAACAAGTGGGGTGCAAAGCTTTAACAATACTAAGCACAAATATAAAGAGATTGGGTACCTTGACAATTTTAGTAAATATCATTCACATTCCTTTGGATATTTCAACAATAACTTAAGTAATCAATCATGGATACCTCAAGTGTGTGTGTGTGTGTGTGTGTGTGTGTGTGTGTGTGTGTGTGTGTGTGTGTGTTTGTGTGTGTGTGTGTGTGTGTGTGTGTGTGATAACATGTGTCACAAAAGATAAGAAAGTGAGTATAACAAAGAGATCAATGTAAACTCAAATGTTAATGGATAAAAGGATGTTTATACCTTGGAATCATTTCATGTATGAATGAATATGATGGATGGATAAATATCTCATGCATATGGTTAGTAAACAAAGTATATACAATGATAATACCATGGATAAAGTACAAGTGTACAAGGATGAAAATCAACAAGTACATGTATATAAACAAAGACAATGATCAAAGCAACGAGTCATATTCACAAGGTAAGGCTAAAGATCATGGATTTCAAATTAGGGTTTTGAAAATTAGGGTTTTAGAATCACATTCAAACCTAATTGATTTTAATGATTAAAATACCAAATTCTAAAGGATAATTGGTCTAAGGGTACATGGTATAGTCAAGGAAACATTAACCTAACCCTAAAATGATTCACAAAAATATACAAGATCTTGGTGAAAATATCAAAAAGAAATGATTTTTTTTTTGGATTTTAAACATGTAAAAATACTTGTTTTTTTATTTAATTTTTTAAATGATAAAGTAATAAATATTTTTGGATTATTTAATCATATTATAAAAATAGACAAGTTAAATAAACAACACAAAAAAATCAGATCAAAATAATTAATTTTACTATTTTTTATGATTTTTCAAAGTTTAATGAAAAGGTGAAGAAATAAGTGGTAAGAAAATAAGTTTTGTTGCCGATAGAGTTTGAACTCAAATCCTTAGCCAACTGGGCTAGGCACATGTATTGATCATTGGGCTCATCCAACAAATAATATGTGAAACTTAATTCTGAATGGCTAAAAATGAAAATAAATTGTAAAAGTGCAAAAGGGGTGGATCGAACCCACGCCCTTGTGCACACGCCTTAAACACTCACTCAAACCAACTCAGCTACACGATATAGTTATTAGTAACACATAAACCAATCATTATATTATAAAACATGTTCAAGAATTCAAATTTAAAAGCCCATCAACTTCATCTTCCTCATTGAACAACATCAACTCATAGATGGATTTCAAATTTACTCAAATCTTAACCAATTTTAGTGAAACAAAAGTGAAAAATGATCAGCATTGAAACATGAGCCCAACCATATCTCTATCATGAATTAATTCATACTGAGACTCAAGAATTTTACTCAAAACCATATGAACCCTAATTCTAACTTTTAAAATTAAATGCTTAATTTGAACAATCAATCCCTAAAACCTTAGGGCTATTAATCCCTACATTATGCTGAGTAGAATGGTGTTAAGAAATGCAAAAATTGATGCTTAAATGAATGAGCTCGAGTCTGAGCTTGTTACCTCTGAAAATGGAGTTTGTATTCTGTGTTAGAGGTGTTATAGAACTTACTTATGGATCTGGATAGCTTATGTGTGCCTTAGGGAAGCTAAATGAATGCTCACTTGAACCTCAGCACCTCTGGAACTCAGAACCCGATGGTACCTACAAAACAAGGAATTTGAAATGGAGATTTGGATTTTAGGTATTACAGAAGTTGTTTGATGACTTAGATAGTCTCTATATGGTATATAGAAGGTGTTTGGATGATTAGTTTGGTCAATGTGTGATTTTGTGAAAGTTTGAAGGTTAATGTTTCAAATAAGTCTTTAATGGAGCTTCAATGGTGATTTTTGGTTAGAGGCGTTTGGGAGGGTGGTGGAGGTGATGAACAACTTCTATATGATGTATGGAAGCTACTTTGAAAGTGGTTTAACACAACAAATGCTTGGAAATCAAAATTTCAAGTGAGAGGTGAGATTGAGAGTTGTTGTGTATTTGATTTCATGAGCCTCGATCTCTATTTATAGACATAAATTAGGATTTGTGGGTGAAGGAATCTCAGCATTTGGACTTCACATGTGAAAGTTATACTACTTTGCTTATTCATGAAGAAATGAGAAATCCATGGTTCCAAGGGAAAGTACAAGCATGCTTGGAGTTGTTAGTTTCTTTAAACATGTTTGGCCTGATTTCTTGATGGAGTGTATGCAGAAGTAACAAGTTGAGAGCTCAAGGAGAGTGGACTTTGTGATTAAAGTCACTTTTCAAGAATGGAAGTCATGGCTTTATGTTTGAAATGGAATGAAACTTTGGATAATGCATAAAACACATGAATCATAGCTCAAAAGCAAGTGAAATCATCTGAGTTTTGTGTCTTGAAAAAGTAATAGGAGCTGCAAGAAAGGAATCTTTTCATTTGAAATGGTTTTGGTTCATAACTTCTTCATGTTCATGACATGAATTCAAGTATCATGGAGCCTTATTGACAAATTCATAACTCATTACTCAAGTGATGAAAAATCATGCTAATGGTCTCTTTGGAAAGCCGTTGCTACATACTTCAATCCACTTGCTAAAAGTTTTCTCAAACTCATTTTGGATCATGGTGAAAAATGACCACAAAGTTGGAAGAAATCCATGTTAAAACACTTAAAAATTTTCTAAGTTATTTTGACATAAACTTCTTGATCCAATATCTCTCAAATTAATCACTTTGTGAATAAATGTTATAAGTTACAAACTTGTTTTTTTGATCAAAATCTACAACCTTCACGTTGGGATATTTTTTAGTTTGTAGGTGAATTTTGAAGTTCCCAAAATGAGGTCAAAAACACTTAAAACCCTAATTTTGATTTTTGTTGACTTTTTGATTCTTGATTGATTTTCTTGATTTTTATTGATCAAATGACTTTAATAATCTTATGTTGATGATTTTGACCTACAAAAGTCCATAGTTGACCAATTTTCTGAAAA
This sequence comes from Vicia villosa, assembly GCF_029867415.1. NCBI lineage: Eukaryota > Viridiplantae > Streptophyta > Magnoliopsida > Fabales > Fabaceae > Vicia > Vicia villosa. Next base: position 150,142,417 of record NC_081180.1, read on the forward strand.
GTCAAAGATTGACCTACACGGTTGGCTTTTTCCAAATGAACTGCAATTTGTGGATTCCAATTGAATCATACTCTCCTCTTCAAATAGATGATGTGAGTGGATTGAAATGTTGATTTGGATACCCTTGAATTATAGTTTGAGCCATGGAGCTATGTCCTGATTAAAAGTCAACTCTCTAGATGAGTTAGGTCAAAACCCTAATTTGTGCACCAGATGAATTTGGAAGTTGTTGATTTTTGGGTTGAGCCATTCTTGTACTTTGATTTTGATGGGGGAAATCATTTGAGCATATGAGAAAGCTTGAACTCCTTTGTGGATTTCAAAATCCTAATCTTGCCTGAACTCTCTGATTAATCACGTGCCTTAGGAAACAAGCAACAAGCAAAACACAATTTCTCTTTGTATATTTTTGTTAGTAAATGAAACATAAATAATAATGATGATGCTGATAATGATGATGATGACCATGCTATGCTATGCACAAAATGGTGTGGGATCTCATGGTCAAAAATTAGGGTACAACAAATCATAATCATAATCGAAACCTTAAATCCCTTGTTTCATTTGGTTGGTTAAATTAATTCCTGAGTCCTTTCAAATACCGCCCTTATAAGCTTGTTTTTTTACCTGTGCGATAGCAGACTAAATTGGCGTCTCTATGCTAATTTTAGCCAATTTTAAAATTCTAATTTGTAATCATGGTAGCATTACTTTTTGTTTTTATGTTTTTGCTTTTATTTTTATTTTTTTTGGTTTTTTGGTTTTAAAATATTTGAATTATAAATTTAAATTAGTTTTAAAGTTATAAAAGTCAATCTTAACATTATGTTACATATTTTTAAAAGTATTAGTTAATTATTATGTTATATTTGTTTAATTAAATATATTATATATGCCCATAGTTTATTAATATTTTATATGATAATAACATTTATAGCAAATTCGTGGTAAGAGTGTTTGTTTAGAGAGAAAATAATAATAGGCTTATGTAGTATGATGCTCCTTATAAATTATCGTATTTTTGTTTTTAGTTTTGAATTTAATTTTTTTTGAAAATAGTTGCTGAATGTTAAAGTTTTCTGATTTTTTCTTTAAATTTAAACTCCGTAGAAAATTCTGCAGGTTTCCTCCGAATTTTCCCGCAGATTTAAAATTTGTTTGTTTCCTACCGATGTTTCTGCAAATTTTAATTTGAAGGACTAAAACAAAACAAAATTTAACATTCAGAAACTATTTTTAAAAAATATTTAAATTAGAGACTAAAAATAAAAACACTCTAATTTACGAAGACCAACTTTCTTTTAGTTTTTAATGAGAAAATTATATATATGTCAATGATAGATTTTTTTTTCTAATGAGAAAATTATATTTAATAGATGATAGATTTTTTTAGACTCCTTATATTTGATTCATATAAATTTTGGAAATTTCTTTACCCACCTCCCTCTTTTCTTGGTCACCTCTGGTGAAAAACACAAAATACCCTCACTTCGGAAATGCATTTTCGAAACCCTTATTTTTTTTTCAAAATTTGTCTTATTTCGGAAATCCACTTCCGAAAATACGAAAAAAAGGTGTTTTCGGAGAGCATTTCCGAAAACACCCCCTTTTGGATTTTCGGAAATGCATTTCCGAAAACACCTTTTTTTGGGAGGGGGTGTCTTCGGATATACACTTCCGAATTTTTTTTGGGAGGGGGTGTCTTCGGATATACACTTCCGAATTTTTTTTAGGAGGGGGTGTCTTCGGATATACACTTCCGAAATATTCCAAGACCAAATTGGTCTTGGAATGTTTCGGATATACACTTCCGAAAGAATTCACTAATTATTAAAAAATTAAAATCAAGGTGAATCAATACAATTAATAGGTATAAAATCAAGGTGAATCAATACAATAATAGGTATAAAATTTCCTAAACAATTTTAAAGTAAAAAATTATTTTCCTAACTTATATAAATCAAAAACATCTTAATTTCATAAGTAAATTTTGAATTATTTAAAATTAAATATAATATATAATATATAAATATAAATATAATATATATATTATAAATTAAAACACTCATTGTTTTAATTTTTATAATCATTATATAAATGTATAAATATATTTATAATTAATATATAATAATTATTATATAAATATATAATAATTTTTATAAATATATAATAATTATTATAATTATTATATAAATATATAAATATATAAATTAAAACACTCATTTTTTTTTAATTATTTTTGTAAATATATAAATATATAATAATTATTATAAATATATAAATATATAAATAAAAAATTATAACTCATTTTGTAAGTGAAATTATTTTAATTATTTTAATTAAAATTATTTTAAATTTTAAAATATGAATCAAAATAGAAATATATAATAATTATTATTCATAACTCATAAATTATATCAAAATATATAATTATTATTATTCATTACTCATAAATTATATCAAATTTATGATAATTGAATTAATTAATATCCTAAAATTAATTTTTGGGATTTTTTTTTGTTGTTTCGGAGATGCATCTCCGAATTAGTCAAAATCCCAATTTTAGAGATTTTTTCGGAAATGCACTTCCGAAGTCTGGAAAAATTTAGAAAAAAAAAATATTTCGGAAATGCATTTCCGAAGCGGGGTAAAATGGAGTTTTCGCTGGTGGTGACCCCCATAGGGAGGTGGGTAAAGAAAAAATCTAAATTTTGTTGTGTGGGAGAAATTAAATCGCATGAATAAGAAGTAAATTAGTGAAAATTTAGATATTATATAAAGAAAAATCTTGCAGTGTATATTTTTTATTTAATTACATTTATGCTTTCTAAATAATAAGTTTAGTCTCTCATTTTTTTTATTAAACTATTATTACTCTCTCTCTAGTCACTAAACCACAATTTGAGTGAAAGCTATGATTATGACTATGTCGGCTTCCTATAGAGAAATGATGTTTTTTATGGGTGAATTTTTCTTTTATAATTCATTTCATGTTATGGTAGATATGTGAAAAAAATATAAAATAATATATTTTCTCATGTGGCGACACATTGTACAAACTCTTATATAAATTAACTCATTAAAAATTAGATTACATAAGAACGAAAGAAAAGTAAATAATAAATTGTGCAACTCAATTATCATGATTAATTAAATAAATTAACTTAATTTTTTAAAATATTGTATTAGTTTGTGTGACAAAGAAAGGGGCTATTTTAAAAAAGAGACAACCCAAAAAATAATTTTTCCATAATTTTTTATTAAAAAATACACTACAAAAAAATTGACATTTACCTACAGAGCTTTTTAGTGACAGCCAAATCAACTGTAGGTATAGGCTGTCTATACCCCTGTATTAACCACGATAATATTTAAAAAAAAAATTGCTGAAAAAAATAAAATAAAAGTAAATTATGAATGGCGCGAAAATGAATAAATTATTTTCATAAACCGCCCAAACCTAAAACTTTTCCTAAACCTAAAATTTTCCTGAACCTCAATAGCGCTTCATCTTCTTTCTTTTTATCAGCTACCGACATCTCATGACCCCCTTTCTTCTTCTTTCTATCGGCCGCCATACAGTAAGAATATACGCTTTCCAGCAAATCCATCTCTTCACTTCTCATAACGGTATATGTTTTCTTTCCTTCTTTCAATTCTTAATTTCTATGTTTAGTTTAGTGGTCATCAATTTAGGGTTTTGAATTAATCGTTTCTTTGCTTTCCTTTTCTCTCTCACGAATCACACTTTTTTGTATTTTTCTTGTAATTTGTTAAAAACAATTGTATAAATTTCATAAGAATGAGTTTGTGTTCTATTGGATGGTTTTTTATTTTGGGGTTTTTCTTTGATTGTTTGTGTGTTAACGTCATCCATGTTTGATTTGTGATTTCAGCTTGTCAAACAGTTAGTAGGCTAAGTTTTTGATAACATTTGAGTTCTACGGCATCGCCTACATCGATATAATCAGGTACTTTAAACTTTTCATTGCATTTGTGTAGGTCATTATTTTTTGATAGCTATATAAATTGATTGGATCGAGTTTTGCAACATTGCCTACATTGCACACCTCTACTGTTAGAAACAACTTTATTTGGGGTTAATAATAAGGGTGTTTGATAGAAATTTTGTAAAGTTTGATTGACAGATTACATCATCTGGCGTGTTGTTTTTTTGTTTGATACAATACTTCCATTGAAGAATCACATTATATGAAATGACTAAGTTTTTGTTGTAAGTTTGAGAACAAAGGCATGTGGAGTTTGAGAAATCATATGAATGAATGAGTGGGTTGTAAGATGTTTATGTTCTGTATGTTAATGTGCTATTAAATTTAATTAAACATCTAATTAGAATGATGGGTTAGGTAGAATGCTTTATGATTATTTTTGTTTATTTGAAATTGTTTTAACTTAACTTCTTCAAAACAATTTATCTTAAGCTAGAGCTTAAATTAAAAATCTTTAACTACTTAGTTAGTTTTACATTTTGCAAGGGGATATTTTTCTGCCAATTCCTGCATTGAGAAAAATAACGGTTATAACAGTGGTAATAAATAACTAAGTGCTTTCTAGAAATCTTCTATTTGTTGGGTACTCAATCTCAAAAGATATTAAAACAAGTTTTGCACTTTCTCTAATGTAATGATTTTGTGTTTCTTTATAGAAAAATTTATTATTTCATTAAACCCAAAGAATTTGACTTCAAACTCAACTTCTTATTTTTTAAGGGGATTTCTTGTTCATTTTATTTAGCTTGTAAAATGTACAACAAAATATAATCAGAGCAAAAGTTTCAAATGATACATTTTTACTAACTAAAAAACTACAATTTGAGAGTTTTGATATAAAAGTCATAACAATGATGAGTTGAATCAGTATTTTATCAGGATTCAAGTATATTGGAACAAATTGATGCAAAAAAAAGTGATGAAAAAATAATGGAATAAAATTATATTATACTTATAGTATATAAAATATGTTTTTACTTACTCCAAATTGTGTATCTATAAGTTCATTCTAATATAACTATAAGGATTCACCATCAATTATTCATGTTTCAAGATTTAACTTGCACTGGTACTCTTTATTTGAAAATTTCAAATACTATAAGGAACCTGTACAAATAATGGTTTGGACTCTTCTAACTCTTTTAAGTCTACTAAGTTTATTTATGTTTTAAAAAGTAACTTGGACACTTAGAAGGCATCAATATGCTCCCATCAATATCAAAAACTGGAAAAAAATGCCTGAAGAATATGTGAATGATATGCTAAAAGTAGTAGAGGTATTTGCTATTATTATAGATTGAAATTAATTTTGTGTAGGCAGTGGAAGTAGTAGAGTTATATATTATGATTATACATTTAATATAACTTATATTTTTTTACTTAACATCTCATTGTGTAGAGCAAATTTGAGTTTGTTCCTCCAATAAATGAACTAACACGAGAAATGATAAAATCTGAGTTGAATGAGAAGTGGAGGCAGTGGAAGGGTGATCTAAAGGCAATGGCATATGATCCGAGTAAAACAGAAGAAGAAGTTGCATCAACAATACCTGATAGTAGGGTTGACAAAGATCAATATCGTGAGTTGGTTCATTATTGGTTCTCCGATGATGGACAAGTAAGTTATCCATATTATAAGACATTAAAATGTTTATTATTTTGACTATATATAATATATTTTATATAAATTGCAGAAAATAAGTAAAATTAATAAGCAAAATCGTGCCAAGTTTGAAGATGTCCATTGCATGGGTACAAAAAGTCTCCCAAAATTTATTGATGAAAAGGTTTGTTTATTTTTGTTGTACATTTCATGGGGTGAACTGTAATTAGAAAAAATAACATATACCTGGTATGTGTGGTTTTAGATGAAAAAGAGCAAAGGAGTGTTACCTAATCGTCAAGAGATTTATGTCGAAACTCGAACTCGTAAAGATGGATCAATTGTCAATGAAAAAGCTGCAAAATTGATTGTAAGTTTTGCTTCTTTGAAATTGACTTAGCATGATTGAAACTTAGATTTGCTGATTGAAAATTAGTTTTGTTTCTATAAAACTTAGTTAGCATGATTAATATTGAGTTTTGCTTCTCTGAAATTGAAAAGGCTACCAAGTTAGCATGATAGGAATTGTAAATGTCTGATTCTTTGAAGAATCTCTGTCACTTGAAAATGAAAGAAATTATGTAAAGAATGATATTTATATTTTGTATAAAGACTTTCCATTCTGCATAATGTATTGATGCTGTAAGTTAACATAAATACAGCACTAGTGTTCTTAAGTTTCATAGTAAAATATTGTGTGTGTGCGCGTGCTCGCGGGAAAATTAACAAGATGGCTGGTATAAAAAAATAGGACAAAAGTAAGCATATGTGTGATTGGTGGCACATGTTCTTTTGGCATTTATTCTCATATCGAATAGTTTCTTTAAAAGGGTTATGCTATGATGTTAATCCTATTGTTAGAGGTCTATATAATTGATTACCATTGAACAAAAACCATTACCTTCCACTTTTTACTATTATAACAATTCTTTCTTTCAAACATATTGATTACTATTGAATGAAAAATCGTCACCTACTAACCTTACTGTATTATAGAAAGTGGCTGCTATTTGTTTTCTATTTATCTTATAATGACCTCTGATAGTCAATTACTAGTACATCTGATGTATAAATTATACTTGGTTATGTTTATGGTCCGATTATTTTATAATTTTGGCATAATTTTCGTCATTGAAAATACAATAATATTGTAAGTCCATTGAGTAGCAATCAACATGACACAAAATTTTCACATTTCAGGAAGATCTAAACAAGTATAATAATGAGGTTGGGCCATCTCAATCAACCCAAAATATGCAAGGTTCTATGCCTTGGAAGGATGATACATTTTCTAAAGTACAAGGAGCTGCAAAGAAGGGACGTGTGCGGTGTATGGGCAAGTTTCCTAAATCTAAAAAATCAAAGGTTTATGTGTCTGAAAATGAAGAGTTACGTGATAGAGTTAAGCATATGGAGGGTTTGTTAGCAAATGTCATTACCTTAATTCAAAATAAATTTTCTGGACAAGATGTGAATGACATCATACAAGCAGCTAGCCAGTTTCCTGATGCTTCTAGTGCTCATAACCATTTGAACTCTCCAAGTCAAGACAATAATGAAGATCATGAAAATGGTATAAAGTATTTCTCACTAGAGTTATTAGTATTTTTAGGAGTCATTCTATCTATGTTGAATTGTTTTGTTATTCATCTTTTCTTTTTAATTTCTTGTAGGTGAGGATTAAAAGTTATAATGGGAGACTTGATAAACACTTGAAGATGAAAGTCAAAGGCTATGAAGTGGACACAATTTTTTGTTTGTTTCGAACTTGTATGCTTATTTTATGACTATAGAATTATCTTTTTTGTTATTAGTATAATTCTCTAGTACTTTAAATTGACAAGATACAACTATTATTAATATTAAGTTTGTAAGACTTTGAGTTAATTTTTTCTCTCTCTATATATATAATGTTTGACACTTTTATTAAAATTTATTTCTTAAATGTATTTATTTAATTATTTATTCTCTAATTTCATTAGTATAATGAATAAAAAAAATTGACATTGAAGTATGTTAATGGGGATTAAATGTGGGTATAAGAAAAATTCTAAAATGAAAAAAAAATCACTATCAAGTCACTGATCTTTAGAATGTGGGATGGAAAATAAGCTTTTCAGTTAGGTATATACACACAGCAAAAGTCATAGGTATAAGTAAATATTTATACCATCGGTATAAAATCCGTAACTATATCCTATGTAACGGAAGATTTCCGTAACTATAGCCTATGGTGACAGAAAATATCCGTAGGTACAGCTAATTAAATGTCACGAAAAAAAGTTCCGTAGGTAAAAGTATTTCGAGCTATACCTACGGGTAATAGACATATACCTACGCTTTTTGGCCGTCACAAAAAGTCAAATTTCTTGTAGTGATACTTTTTAATTTAAAAAAAAATACATAAAAGCAAAACAATTTTTTATTTCAGTTCAAGAAAGTGTTGTATTTATTATTCACCTCATAATAAACAAAATAGTTATAAAAGCAAATATACAATTACAATTACAATGAGAAAATAGAGGTGCAACTATATATATATATATATATATATATATATATATATATATATATATATATATATATATAGGGCATATCATATGAGAATGACATATTTATATGAGAATGTGAGAATGAATCTGAACCATTGGATTTTAAAATAAATGGTGGAGATTATAAGTGAATCTTTTTTTTCTCTCTCATGCATCTTGAAATAAATGAAGTAGGTTTAAGGTGATATTTGTGTAAATAGTAATTTTGTTGATGTTTTATTAGTTTTGTGCTGTTGATGTTAACTTCGTATTCTATTTAGTGGTTGGATATGAATGTTGAGAATTTGTATGGATATATGGAAGCATGACTAGTGAAGATTAGTATCATAGAATTTTAATGGTAGGTACATGCTTTCTAATGTTAGATCTTAGTTCTTATAAATGGTCGTAGTAAGTTTAAGATGAGATTTGTGTGACTCATAACTTTGTTGTTACTTTATTCGGTTTTCTTATAAAAAATATTTATTTTATTTGAAAATTTTATGTGAAAATATATCTGCAGGTAAGTAATTTTCGTTGTTAATTAATTTAATAACTAATAAAACATAATTTCCCGTGGAATTGAAATTTTCAGAAATTTTTGCGAAAAACCATGTGAAATTTGAAAAATATTATCCAAGCATTCCAACAAATTTTACTAGCCACAAAAATATTTTAATATCATGCATAAGGTTTCTTTTACGTAATTAACGTCTTGTTTTAAACCTGATAATATGTTGGGCGGTGCTGTTCTTTTTAAAGGCCAAAGCTAAAATCTTTAATTAAATAAAGGTATAAGTGATGTCATAAGAAATTACAATTACAAGTCATCCTATAACAGCTTCAAAGCATTTTACAAAATAAGACCAACCCCATCTCTACTACTTTGGATGCATGATACAACTCCTAGCCAAATCCCCTGTTGGGCGGTACTGTATTTATTCATCAACAATTATTGTATGTGCTTTCTGCCAATAAAAGAGAAACAAACAACACCACCTTTGCATTGATCTATGTCTCAGAAAGTATTCTTGTTGGATTATACATATTAATTAATTATTTAGCACATACTCAACTATAATTAATTGAAATGATTAAAATTGTTGTTTCCTTTTGAAATCTAGTATGTTGAAGAAAAATGTTAGCTAACACATATTTACAGCATATCTACTAATATGATTGCATGTAATCTTCCCACACACAATATAAAAAATACACAAGACGTCTATGTTAAAAACTTATTGCACACACTTGCAGCAGTCATGTCCCATAGTCAAGATGCCTTTTGTCTGACTTTATATATTTAGATCTTGTCGGAAATAATTTGTTTCCACTGTTTTAAGTAGAAAATAGACTTGTTAATATTTTCTCAACTTGAAAGCTTTGTTGTTGCATATTTAAAGAAAATTGATTTCCACATATGTCATTGTAACACCCTGGATTTCCGCTTACCCCGCAGGGCTTCCGGCCTACCAAGCATGTCACCAGCTTAATCAATAATCCCCCCTAGGTCCGCTTATCGGCTGCCCAGGAAATATTGTTTTTGCCTTCCGCAGGAATCGAACCATGTACCTAGGGGTTAAGTACATATTCATAGCAATTCCTGCTACCACTTGACCATATGGTCAAGTGGTAGCAGAAATTGCTATGAATATGTACTTAACCCCTAGGTACATGGTTCGATTCCTGCGGAAGGCAAAAACAATATTTCCTGGGCAGCCGATAAGCGGACCTAGGGGGGATTATTGATTAAGCTGGTGACATGCTTGGTAGGCCGGAATCCCCGCGGGGTAAGCGGAAATCCAGGGTGTTACATTAAAAGGCGCCTTTTTAATGTAACACCCCGATATCCGCTGCACGCATCAACCGTGTCGGCCAACCGAGCATGTTACCGGCTTAATCAATAATCCCCCCTAGGTCCGCTTATCGGCTGCCCAGGAAATATTGTTTTTGCCTCCCGCAGGAATCGAACCATGTACCTAGGGGTTAAGTACATATTCATAGCAATTCCTGCTACCAATTGACCATATCGATTAAGCCGGTAACATGCTCGGTTGGCCGACACGGTTGATGCGTGCAGCGGATATCGAGGTGTTACAGTCATCAGCAGAGGATGACTGTTTGGTGATGATAACGGTAAAAACCTTCCAGTGCAATAGAGATTGTTTTTCAACTATTGATTTGAAAGAATTTCATGAACAGATTTACAATATTAAGATTTCTCTCTTTAAAATACGTTCAGAATCTCAAAAAAGTTTGTACGAATCAACACTTCGACGTGAAAATGTGGTGTAGAAGTGTTGAGTACTCGAGATCGACGCGCCCATCAGATATTAAGGATTTTGTGTATTTTTAAATCTAGAGGTCAACTTAACTAGGGACGTTTCAACAACACTAGGATTTGACTAGAATTCTCGACAAAGGCAGTTAGGAGATTTAAAGGTAGTTACAACTGTGTCATACCCCAATTTTGCTCAGTCACTTTACCATTGTGTGTTTTTTGCCACTTTATTTTAAATAAAGGACATGACACAATTAACAAGAGAACACTCGTAAGGAATACCCGAGAGCACTCGTATTATCACTCTAAAAATATATTGCTTTGTTTCTTTTACCACCTCCCTTGAGAGAAATGTGTTGTCATCATAAAAAAGACGGAGAAAGTGGAACCTTGTTTTTTAGGTAATAATTTTTCTTTTGATGACAACTTTGAACATACTCAGCATGATAAAGATGCAATCATAAAAAAAGATAACCAATATACTTAAACTAGTTAAAGATGCGAGACATGAGTTTGATAAGGATTGACAAAAATTTCAAACATAGATAAAGTCTCAAACATCAACCAAGTTTTAGACAAAGACAAACAAACAAATTACATCAAAAACCTCAAAAGAAGTCTCAAAAAGTCTAAACACAAAAGAATCTATCAGACACAATTTGTGGAGTTAACCTCCCAATTTATGGATTTTCTAAAAATTCATCGACTTTCTATGTCAACTCCTTCAAACCCTAAGACACCATTGATTTATTATAAGTGACCTACTCCTAATCCTACATTAAAAAATCTACAGTTTTGCTACAACGTCATTGAGATAAAAAGAACGTTCTCTATCCCAAAATGAGTAAGCAGTTTTTATGACGAGACAGAAAGGGCATAACAAAGTAATAGATTCAATTAATGTCGTTGTAGATCTTGGCTATAATCTGGTTAAGGTATATGTTTGGTCTTATTTCTTTATCTTTTTCACGTTTTTCACTTTGGTAACCATAGTACTGTTAAATAGCGGCATTATTTATTGTGATTTGCGATAGACAACATTGGATTCACCTCCATATCAGGAGCTTCCCTGTTGACTAACTCATAAAGGCATTCACATATTGCTGATTGAAACGTTTGAATGTGTTTGTATGTTTCTGTTGCATTCCAGGTCAATTGTGTTGTAATGCGTGGATCCAACAACAATGAAATTTGTGTTGGATAAATTTAAATGCAGTCTTGGAAAGCCAAAAGTCAGATTCTATAGGGCAGACAAACTTTCCTAGGAAATAGTTAATCATTAACTGTTATGTCTATTTATGTTTCCCTGGTCTCTATATAAAGACCCTCTCTTTGTAACCTAATTTTTTACTTTTGCAACAAATCCTTTGCAAGTCAATATATATCAGAAGAGAGTAGTTTGATCTGTTACCTTCAATTTGTGTTCAATGAAATTTGTGTTGTAATGTTCGATTCATTGTGTTCATGCCTTTTGATGGAAATGTTTGGAATGTCAAGAAACATGTACCTTACTCAGAAATTTTGGATACAGTGGTAAGGTAGAATTCAGACTAAAGATCGCATTTCTAAAGTTTTTTATGTTTTCTTATAGTTGCGATCCTTCATAACAGTCATTGTCAAATAGGAGAAACAGTTTACTAGCTTACAAAAGAATTTAGGATCATCTGATAGAAATAGCCAAGAATTTCACCATAAAGGAAAAATTTCATTTATCACGTAAATTATTTTTAAGGGTATAATATGAGCTTAAATCGTATGCAAAGCTAACACTTTAGATTGAAGATGTGCATGTGTCTGACACGTATAAACACCGACACATACATTGACATTTTACTACGAAAATTCTTAGGTGGACACATACCTAAGAAATTGTTTTACACACAACCAATAAAATTAAAATAAATTTAAAAAAGACTCTTTCTTATTGGTTGTGCCTAAGAATATGGATTTAGGGTCGTGTCCATGCAAGAATTGCTCCATTTTACTATTCCATTTATTCAAATTATTTTTAGGGTCAATGTTTCTGGGTCAGTTTCATGTCATTATTTGCGTCAACTTTCTACAACGACATTAAATGAGTTCATTACTTTGTTATGACATTCCCGTTTTGTCATAAACTCAAAATTTGTTATAACCTACTCCTAATCACCATTATGATTAGCAAGACTCCTTAAAATATGAGCAGTGTTTTAAAAACCGGACTGGACCGGCCGGTCGGACCGGTCGAACCGGGAACCGGCCAGGTAACCGGTCTGGTTCAATAGTCAGATCGGGTATGCCATCAAACCGGTGGGAACCGGTGAAAACCAGTAAAAACCGGAAAAACCGGGAAAACCGGAAAACCGGCGGTTTAATTGCTTATTTTTTTTGTTTTTTTTTTAAACTTTATTTTAAACTCTTTTTTTAAAATTTTTTTTTAACATTTTTTTAAAACTTTTTTTTTTAACTTTTTTTAAATATATTTAGTAGTGTATTACTTAAATAGCATTCTCACATAATTTTTTTTTGTTAGTGACAAATTAAAAACTTTATTGTCTATTTGTTAACTTTGCTAATAAATTTTCTTAAATAGCATAAACATATTGAATTTTATTTGATTTTCTTTTTAGGAGGATCCTATTTTGAATTAAATTTGGTACATATTGGAGTTATTTTGTTATAAACTATTCAATTAGATTATGTTGTAATTAGACTTTGTTTAGATTATATTGTAATTAGACTTTGTAATTTTTTACTATTTTGTTATGTGTGATACCTTTCTTTAAAATTTAAATTTAAGTTATGAAATTGTGAATTTATGATATGATATTTTTAAAAAATTTAAAAGCTAGTTATATTTTTTTAGAGACTGAATCATCTGGTTCAACCGGTTTTATACCTATATAATGACAGGTCTATTCAACCGAGTTATCCGGTTTAATCCGGTTTAGTCGTGCGGTTCGACCAGTGACCCAGTGGTTCGACCGATAAACCAGTGACCCCAGTATCCTCACCGGTTCGATGACCGGTCCGGTTTTTAAAATGAGTAAGCAGATCCTAATCAGCTGCCTGATTTGACCTGACAACTATAATTCATAAAGAAAAAAAATGTCATTATTCAGCCTTTAATTACCAATGACATAGGCTCATAGCAGAAATACCAATTGGATAAATAGATAAGAGAAGATCAAGAGTAGACAAAAATAAATATGCATGAAAGTCTAAAATTTTGGGACTCTCTTTTTTACTTTTGAAGACTTCTATGTTTGAAATATGAATGTTTATTTTGCATCCATAAACTTCTATAATTGTGCAGGCCTGACAAGTATTTTCATTTTCATCCCTTAGTAGCCTTTTTTTAATGTTTTTTGTCAACTAATTTCTGTGGTTTTAAACTTGTAGCATACCAATTTATGTAATATCGTCACTTATCACAATTTCACGTCTTAAACTCGTATTGATCTGAGCTTTAAACTTGGAGCCTCGGTGTGTTTTTTGTCGCGGGGTGACGAAGATGCGTGCCACCTCTTCATGGATTGTTCCTTTTCTAGACAGATTTGGATGGACATAAGTGTCTGGTTGGGAATAGTTAGAATGGAATATAAAATTGAAACTGTGGAAGTGGTTGAGCGTAGGCAAAATTTCTTTACCCAAGTGTAACTTTTATAATTTTTGTCAAAATTTGGTGGGAAATCTTGGTTAAGTTTCATTTGGTGGGAAATCTTTCTTTTCCGAGTCTTTTCTCGATTTTTGTAAACGGGTTCGAATACCCCTAATACTCGTTTAGTAATGAATCTTGCTTATAAAAAAAAATTTAAAAATCAACACTTAGTTTATCATTTGGAGTTTTATTGCACTGAAAAAATATATCAATAATAAAACCTGATCTCTTTTCAAAGGAATCGAGGTTTAAAATTATTGAACTGTAATTGCACATTCAGTATTTGTTATTAGTTAATTTGTTGTGGCCCTTGAGTTGGGTTTTAACTAGTTGGCATAATATTAATTTAGTATATATATATATATATATATATATATATATATATATATATATATATATATATATATATATATATATATATATATATATATAAATTAGAAATTTTAGAACAATTATTAAGAGAAAATATAAATTACCATAAACAAATTTTAATGATTTTAAAAGAGCAGGTAAACAATAAAACTCCAATTAATGGGTCAGAAGAGTTAAAGGTATCTATAGATTCTTTAGCTGAAAATTTTTCACAAATAAGTATTGAAAGAAAAATAAGGAGTACAAGAACCAAAAACTTCTTAACTTATAACACAGAAGAAGTTAAAAAACATTTAAAAATATGAATCCTTTTATTGGCCGACCTAGAACAATAATGGATGAGGAGGTTAGCTCATCTAGGACTACCACTTTAAGCCAAACTCAAAATACTTCCTACTTAAATAAACTTTTAGATAGGAAAGAAAATAAACATGCTTATCAATTAGAACAAATTGTGGACACTAATAAAGACTTAGAAATTATGACAAATGACCACATTAATCTCTTAAGACCAACCCAACTATATAGGTCTGGATTCCTTGAAAATAATTCAAGCTTAATTAGAACACATAGGCCAGAAATGCTAGAATTACAAGATGGTCATATTGAAGAATTTGGATTATTAACAAATGACAGTATAAATCAATTAAATAAAAAACAAATGAATTATGTACATTTAGGATTAATTACAACTGGTGTAAGAGATTTAGTAATGAAACAAAATGGTGCCAAAGTACTAATAGCCATATTAGATACTAGGTATCCAGAATTAAATAGACAAATTATGGGAGTAATTGAAGTAGACATGAATAATAACTGTGGAATCCATTATTTATGCCCAAATTTTACCATAGGAATTAAAGACTTAAAATACATTAAAATTCGAGTTAAGAGTAATAGATTTAAAAATTTTAAGGGATCAAATGTTGTGGTACACATTATTTTTCTTGGAAAATTATCAACACAAGTCTCACCAAAATTTAAACTGAAAATTGATGATATGGTTAAAACTATTACATCAAGAGGAATTAATTTTTTAGGTCCAGAACTAATTTCTCCTTCTCTTTTAGCTGGAGAGGAATGGAAAATTAAAAACAATATTCCAACTGAAGCTGAAACATTAACACCTACAGAGGTTGTGACTTATACTACCAAAGATTGTTTAGCCTTAAGATTTAAAAATTATGAGGAAACCCATAAACAAACTAGTGAAGAAGACTGAAAAAGTCTTAACACTAAAAGAATTTCAAAAAATTAAGAATGATGAACTTTTAATGGAAAAATACAATACAGAAATTGAATTAGCAAATATGAATACGAACATAAAATTCCTTATGGAAAAGTATTTGGAAGACGTGCAAAGTCTAAAAAATTTATTCGAAGAAACTAAAAATGTAGAAAAAGTAAATTCTGAGATAAACTACTCAGAAAAGAATTTAGTGAATGAAGAATCTAGCAACTCTGCTACATCTATATTTCCAAATAGTAGACCAACTCAAATGGGTTACTCTATAGGACACCCTTCAAAATTGCCTGTGGCTATCTACACTAATAACAACCATAACTTAAGGACACTAGGAAAAAGAAACCCCAACGAAATTAATTTGTATGGATATGAACAAGTTATGTTAAATATTACTAATATCCATCCACAACTTTTAGATACATACATTGAACAATGGACTTCTTTGGTAATTAGAGATTATGAAAGCAAACATTATAACATTACAACAGGTGAAGAAATAATTAAAATTGCTGAAAATTGTCTAGGAGATATAGCTAGAGCTGCTTGGGAAGCCTTTAAAGCTAATTTTCCAGAAAAATTAGCAGAATTAGTAACTCAAGGAAATAATATTCACAATTTTACATATTTAATACACAAAATTATTACAGGCGAAGATGCCAATGTAGGACTAACCATGAGACAGACTGAAGCCATGAGAGATTTAGAACAAATTCAATTATATGATTGGAATCATATAATAGAATTTTTACAAGATTTTTATGCCTTAGCAAGCACTTCAGGAAACTACTTTTCTACAGAATTAGGAGAAAGATTATTTACCAAATTACTAGGACCATTAGGTCACGAAATTCATGAAAATTGGAATAAATTAGAAATTCGTAATGAATTTGATAACATTGGAATAAGAATACAATACATTATTTCTGAATTAAAAAAGAAATGTACTTATATTCAAATTCAAAAAGAATGTAGGGTTCTGTAAACAAATTTATACTCCCCAACAATATGGCAAGCCTCCGGATGATAAAAATAAGAAGAATCAGCCTAGATTTAAAAGAAATTATCTAAAGAAAAATTACTTAAGAAAATCTAATGCCAGGAAACTGTATTTAAACAAAGAAAAACATGTTAGAAAATATAACCCTAACAAGACTTATAGAAATACAATTACTTGTTTTGCTTGTAGCAAACCTGGACATTTATCTTCTGTTTGTCCAAACAAACAAAATTTATTTACAAGAGAATCAAATCTCATATCTACTATAAAAGAAGATATTTTAGAAATAACTTCGAATATTTCAGACAACTCTAAAATTTGGAGTATTTGCTCCCTAGAAGGAATAGAAAATGAAGAAATTGAAATTCCTTCCGAAGATGAAAATAATAATAATTATATTCTGCTAGAAAATTTGAAAAAATTCACTTTAAAATAAAATAATTGAGCCAAAAAATAAACCTTTAGATTATGACCATAATTGGAACTACAAAGCTGAAAGTGACAACATTAGATGCTTTAAATGTAATTGGTTTTTCTTCCTTTAATAAAAGATGGAAATGCCAAATTTGTTTAAAGCAAATATGTTCAAATTGCATTAAAAAACATTTTAGCATAGAAAACAAAATTCAAGAAATCTTAGAAAATTAAAATCCTCCAAAAGATAAAAATTATTCAGAAAATATGGTAGAAACCAAATTTAAAAACTTAGAAAATAAGGTAGACAAATTAGAAGCAAGACTTGAATGTCTAGAAGCAAAAATTAAAAAATTAACAGAAATTATTGAAAAAGGAAAATTACTAGCCTATGAAAATAATTTTAAATTAACCAAAATTACTCAGGAAGAAGTTAACATTATAAATGATATAGAAAAACCTTGTGAAATTCCTGTTCCACTAATTTGCAATAAAGAAAAATTGATACAAATTATAATATTAGCAAAAATTAATATTCATGATTATCAAACACTTTACCAATTTTAGTAGACTCTGGAGCAACTTCATCTACTATAGATGTCAAAATAATCCCAGAGGGTTTAAAAAATAAAATTGTTAAAGTAAAACCATCATATTCTACACAGTTTGATGAAACTAAATTATTGACAGATTCACAATTTAAAAATATCCAAGTAGAATTCCAGACAAATTATAATTATTGGTCCGATTATTATTAATGGCCAAAAATTTGGGTTAGAGATTTTAATCTTTCTGTTTCTGTTATTATGGGATTAGACTTTATTCTTCATAATTCTGGACAAATTAGTAATAATAAGGATTATGTGACAATAAGTAAAAATTGTTCATTAATACCTATTATTTCAAACTTTAAACCACAAATAAAATCTGAAACATGCAATTGCAAGGGAAATAAGGATGAATGTTCTTGCAAAATTATATAATAACAAGATTTAGATTTAGACATAAACAATGGTATAGAAAGCGAGTTACACTTAATAGATACTACACATTTCACGAAAAACCTACAAAATTATGACCTAGAACACATAATTAAAAAATTAGAAAAAATTGAAATATTAGGAGAAAATCCTACAAAATTTTGGGAAAGAAATAAAACTCTATGTAAGTTAGAAATTATCAACCCAGATATTACTATTAAATCACCTAATTTCAAGTATGGTAATTGAGAACAAGAAGAATTTAAAATGCACATTAACCAATTGTTGAAATTGGGAATTATTCAAAAATCAAATTCTAGACATAGAACCCCTGCTTTTATTATTCAAAAAGAAGCGGAAAAGAAAAGAAAAGAGGACAATCTAGAATGGTTTTTAATTATAGAAGATTAAATGGCAATACATTTGAAGACGAATATTGTATACCTGACAAAGACACTTTAATTAACAAAATTCAAGGTAAAAACTGGTTTTCTAAATTTGATCTAAAATCAGGCTTTTGGCAAGTAAAAATGCATAAAGATAGCATTGAGTGGACAATTTTTTCTTGTCCATTAGGATATTTTGAATGACTAGTTATGCCATTTGGACTTAAAAATGCTCCACAAATTTTCCAAAGAATGATGGATGACATTTTTAAGGAATGTTATAATTTTACTTGTGTTATATTGATGATGTTCTTATTTTTTCTAAATCTGAAAAAGAACATCTAGAACATTTATATATAATTTTTTCCTTATTTGGAAAACATGGTTTAATAATATCAAAAAAGAAAATTGATATTGAAAAAAAATTATATCTCTTTTTTAGGGGCGGAAATAGGAAATGGAACTATTAAATTACAACCTCGTATTTCTAGAAAGATTTTAGAATTTCCAGATAAATTGGAAGACTTGAAACAATTACAATCTTTTCTAGGATTAGTAAATTATGTTAGGCCATATTTCAAAAATTTGTCTAAATTAACTTCTCCCTTATATAATAAGGCACAACAAAAAGGAGTTAGAAAATTCAATGACCAAGACATCAAAACAGTTCAACAATTGAAAGAACAAATTAAAGCATTAGAACCATTAGCTTTACCATTAGAATCAGATTATTTAATTATAGAAACCGATGGGTGTGAATTAACATGTGCCTGAATTTTTTCAGAAAAATACAGGAAATTCAGACATTACAAATGGCAGGCAAAGTCATTGACTTTGATGTAACCAAATTAAAGACATTTCCAGAAAAGGAACAATTCAAAACATCTTTGAGAAATCAGCTCAAAGAAGAAGAAACATGTCTTTTAGACAACATTTGGAACTTATCCACCACATCTCAAGGTAACAATAAGAAAGTAGCAGTAATAAATGCATTAGCATCTTATTTTGCTACTGGAAGACATTTTAGCAAAAAACCATTTGTTTGCTATACATTATTCACTGGTCCAAAAGCTGGAGTTTATTTAGATTGGGAAGAAATGGCCCAATTAATTGAAGAAATTAAATTATTTTCAAGATATGGTCAACCCTTGTATAAAGGATTCTATGATATACAAGAGGCCATAGACACGGTAATTAAGAATTGTGGAAATGATATTATCATATCACCACAAGTTCTTAAATACCAAAATTATTTAAAACACTTGGAAACCTTTGGTGACCAAGAATTTTTACATGAAATTCAAAACATTGTTCCTAAAGGCAAAGGAAAAGAAGTTTCCTTAAGACCACAAATTCCACTGAAAGAACGAAAAACTTTCAGTGAAACATTAAATTCTACAAAAAACCCAAAAATCACCACAAGTTTGGTAAATTTGGGAAAACCATCAACTCAGACACCTCCCAAGACTTCTGTAGAAGAAATGGGAATAAAAACATTTATTTTGTTACAAGAAGCCTTGGGCCAAATTTGTAACAACCAAATTATTCACAACGGAATCTCCACTGAATGGGATTTTGTTTACAATAATTATAAACAATGCCAAAACATGTTTGAAGACTGCCCTGAAAATCAAGAGGGTGAATGTTATTGTCAACTAGATTATGCCATTAGGAAGGCAAGAATCTCTTTGCCAACTTTTAAAACATTCAAATTAAGAGATTAACCTATATCATTAACTAATTTACTTAAATATGGACTGATAAGTGTAATTAATGTACCACCATTATATGACTTCAATCCATATTTACCAGCATTCCTAGCAGACACATTAGAAACCATAATTCCAAAATTTCCACAAAATGCGAAACTGGAAATAACATCATTATGTCCAGATTTTCACAATAACTGTCCAAGTCATCATTTAATTTGGCTATATTGCAAGAACTTGGATATTGAATTTGAAGAATTCCAAGTACAAAATTATGGTCCAAAGACCTTACACTTGGAAGACCTCCCACAGCAAATAGAAATTGCTAGAGCCAAAATAATTTCCAAAGACTTTGGCTGGTCCAAATACAAAATGGACGAAAAGAATCTTCTAAAAGAAGATAAAACGGGGAGAATTTATTGTAATTCAGATATTACAAAAAATTTCTTTTTCCCTTTTGAAGTCAAATATTCAAGGCCGAAATTGGTAGAGGCATATAGAAGAAGAAGCACATCCTGGGGAAAAAGATCAGTATCTTCAGAATCCTCACAAGATAATCCTTTAATTGTGTAAATTACAAAAAAGGATATGTCTCTGATGACGTAAAATTGAAGAAATTATTGCCGGCAGGTAAAAGGCTGAAAAAGATAATTATTAAGGGAACAATTACTTGACCCTTCCAAGATATGAAAGGGTAATCCTGACACACAAGACTATGAAAAGGGGCCTGTCCCTTTCAACTTTTATCATGTACATTACTAATAAGTAATGTTAGGTAAAGTTGTTTTGTTTGTATTAGAGTAAACAGTGCATTAGATAAGGTTAGAAATTAGTACCTTATCTTTGCGTAATGTAAAAATAATAAAGTATTGTTCTCTAGAGACTTCCTCTTCACCTATAAAAGGAAGCTCTCATGATGTTTGTAAATACACCACTACTCATAACCCTTCATATGCAATCAAATATAATCTATGCTTTTCAACATGCTTAGTCTCAATTTCCAACACTAAATTCCTTATTCCTAATTCCTATTGCTCTCAAAAGGTATGAGTTTTTAAGCAATTAGTTTAACTTGTTTATGTATGTTTATTTGTATTACTAGTATTAATTCGTGTTTATCTCACAATCAAAAGACGTAAATCCTGCTTGAACCGAATGTGTTCTAGTCTAAAGAAATAA
Organism: Vicia villosa; assembly: GCF_029867415.1. NCBI lineage: Eukaryota > Viridiplantae > Streptophyta > Magnoliopsida > Fabales > Fabaceae > Vicia > Vicia villosa. The sequence goes on from NC_081180.1 coordinate 150,163,765, forward strand.
TCCGATAGGGAAACTCAAGAGGGAAAAATAGTACCGCTAGGATGAGGTTCTTAGACGATAAGGAACATTGACGCAGAGGTTTTCTCTGGAAGAAACTCTGTGGAAGTAGGTTAGGGATGAAAAGGTGAGATTCTTAGATAAACAAGGACTATTTACTAGTAATAAGAATAAACATAAATAAATAAGTGAAACAAGTGTGAAGAACTCATACCTCAAGAGAAACAAGCAATAGGAAGAAGGAATATTAATATAAAACAAAAACACTTTTCACTCAAAAGAAAATAAACTTACATTATGGAACTCTAAAATAAAAATTTTAATTTCACAACACACAGGTATTTTTCAAATTACTTTGGATTTGATTATTCTGAACTTAACTCCACCAAACAATTATCAGGACTCGTGTTTATGCAAAATTTTGATGAAAAAATAACTTATTTACTTCAGGCATTCCCATACCCTGATCTAGTTAAAATTATTCTACAGAAATTAAAATTTTCTTATTTTCAAGAAAAAATAACATTAGAGACAGTACAAGACATAATAGAAAAAGATTTTGAAGAACATGAATTGAAATGTCTAATCAGTAATTTAAATGAATTCACTTCCACTTCACTTCATTTAGACTTTTTTGAAGAACATTTTTATGGAGATCATTCACAGATATACTACAGAATGAGAAACCATAGAAAAATTCAACCTAGAATAACTATAAGTTTTAGGAGGTTTAATCCAACAGATCCTGACGGTTTTATAAATTTTGATGAAGATGGATTTGAAAAAGACTAAATTCCCTGCACATAACTCTGATCACATGAATCTGATTACACACTACACTCTCACTTTATATATATATATATATATATATATATATATGATTTGTAATTAATTTTTTCGATTAATGTAAATTCAGATCATGTTTTGTATGCAATATTATTGACATTCACATTTATAGAAAAATAAATGTGTTGATTTTACTTTATTATTGAGTCGACAAAAATCTTTCATATGTTAAAAAGAAAAAAAAGAGACTTTTAGTAGCCCTTTTTAAGAAAGTGCTAAAATAATTTCATGTCTACAATAGTGTTTTTATACAAAGCGTTATTAAAGGCCTATTAATTTCAATCTAAAAATAAGAGCTATGATAGTGCTTTTTGATAAGTGCTATTTTAAGTGGCACTTTTAATAGCCCTTAGAAACGTTATTATAGGTATTCAGCCTATAATAGCGGGAGCTTTAATAGCATTTTGTCGCGGTGTGAAAAATCTCCAAGCTTAAACAGAATCGCCACTGAAGTTTATTTATTTTAAAAGGAAAGAGAAATAAACAATAAAACTCTAAAAAGAAAAAAATGGTCGTTGTAACCAAATTAGGATTCGGGAGTCGGTTATGCAAGGGGAATGTATTATCACTCTTCATATCCGTTGTACTCAAAAGGAACCATTTATATAGTTTTGTGAAATAATGTTAGAGTGATGTTATTCGTTTCCTTCTGATTATTATGTATTATCATAAAAAGAAGCGAAAGATCAAAAAATAGTTTTTGTATTAGAGTGTTTGACGAAATGCTGGATCTCGCTCTTACCTATCTTCTAGTGCGATGAGGAACTCAAGACTACGTAGTTCTTAGTAGAAAAGAACTATGTGTTAGTTGAGTTTAATGAACAATGTTTAGATCGCATTCTAGCGGTTAAATGTTGCTTGTATGCTCGCGCGTGGGAGACTTAAGCGTTGGTTTGTATTGTGGTAGAATGGATATGCTTGAATCACATTCTAGGAGTTAAATGTTGCTTGTATGCTCGTGCATGGGAGGCTTAAGCGTTTATTTGTATATTGATAGAATGTATAAACATGTTCTTTGTGAAAATGTTTTGGATTCGCTCTAAGGCGGAAAAAGAATAGGTTTGATTGGTTAGATAATTTTTAAGAAGAATACAAGTAACCGTTTGAACAAGGTGTGCACCTTGCGCTCGTTTACCTAAGATTTCAAAAGAATGTGCATCCAATTTTCCTTTCTCATCCACGTTGGGATTATGAAAAATATTTATGAAATACGAATAACCGTTTGCAACAAAGTGTACCCTTTGCGCTTATTTACTTGGGGTTTCAAAAGGATGTGCTTCCAATTGTCCTTTTTATTCCAAGTTTACTTATGTATTTTAGGCGGATAGACGAATTCTTATTTTGAACAAAGTGTATGTTGGGTGAAAATATGGCAAAAGAAAACAGTCTAGAGGGGGTGGATAGACTTTTGAAAACAAAATCAACTGATTCTTCAAATGAGAATAACCAGAGGTTGTTATCAGAGTTTGCATGTGGAAGTTTGCACAACGAAAATGTGAAACTATACTCAATTGCCAATTTATCAGTAACTACTCAAATTAGTTTACAAATATCGTAATTCCTCAGATGAAGAAACACAATGTATGCAATTGGATTAATTAGATAAGTCAAGGAATATGATTAAGTAATGAATCAACAAGGTGAATTCTAAAAGCACGATGCTTCTTAGATTTCAATCAAATAAATCGCTATTACCAAATTTAAACCTAAGCATGCATACTCTATGAAATTCAAATTCAAGAGTAAGGGATAGAGAGATGACACTGGGATTTATAATGGTTTGACTCTATCTTCCTCGCGTGAGTTTACATCCACTTTAATAGTTGTTCCTTTTATTTTGACAAATATCTTGAAAGTATATACAATCACCAATCCATAATAATGCTGAGAAAATAATAAATAAAATCTTCAATTTGGATCTTGACTTGTATATGGCATAATGCGAAACTCTTCTACACAATCTTTACTTTACAATTTTCCAATATCATCAATTCTGCCACAAGCCTTCGTGTATAGAAATCAACCACTTGATCCTACCAATTCCTTGAGTGGTGAATTGTATGAAGATGTAAAAAGAACGTCGTCTTATCCATAGTCTTCCACACAGTCACTACTAAGGCAATTCTTGAGAGAAGTCCTTTTTCTTTTCATTAGAATTTTTCTACACGAATGACAACATGCCCAATCCTGCAAGAACCTGGAAAACCTTTACCTAATCTTCAAGAACGATTAGTTTCAATACAACGTCTCCCTTAATCAATTAACAATCACTCATGATTAAGAAATGAAATTGAAAAAAAGGCTGAAGATGAAAGAATTTTAATTCAAGAGTTTCAAAAGAATTGGTTGATTTTTCACAGAAATTAACAAAATGACTATGAAAATATTACATGAACAAATGACAAAAGTTTATATATGTGCTAGAGATAAAGCACACAAAAGACTGAAAAATACTGGTTAGATTCAAATCAAAGTCAATGCAGGTAATGAGTCAAGCGAGCAAGTGAATGGAATAAAGAGATCTAGATTTTTGACCCATTTTGCATTTGATTCGAATCAAGTACAATGTGTTATTATAATCATAGCCATCGTGATTCGAATCATGTGAAATAATTAATTCAAATCAATTGCTCCAAGAAACTTTGAAAAATACTGAGACGTTGTGTGATTCGAATCATGTACAAAGTGTGATTCAATCAAATTGGACAGAAGTGACATGAAATTGTCTGATTCGAATAATGTGTAAAAACTGATTCGAATAAATTTTTTTGAAATGTTTTGGTCACTTCTATTTGATTTAATTAGAATCAAATTGAGTGAGTAAATGATTGATTTGAATAAAATTGATCAAAACTCAATTTTTCAAGATTTTAAAGTTTTTCTTTGCACAAGAATTAAAGTTTTTAAACTTAATAAACGATAATAAACGAAAGCGATAAAACAAACAACAAAATAATCATATCAGGGGTGCTCCCACTTCATATGATAAGAACATGCAATGAACCTCCTAGGGATATGCATCTAAAATCTTCCCCTTTTTATGCTTGGCAAGTGTTCACTTTTAATTGAGTCGACTTTGAGCTGGAAGCAAAAACGCCTGTGCTCCCCCTAAAACATTGCAAACAAACCACAACATAAAATGTATAAAACTAATAATAGATTCATTATAACTTCTTCCCCTTTGATAACACTAAAGAGAGATACAACTTTCCATAAGTCTAAGCCAAAAACAAACAACCTTCAAAACTAATTCCAAAAGAACTAATGAGCTTAATCAAGGTAAGAAGAATCTACAACAACTAAGATCTGATACAAATATGAAGATAAACATGCTACATGTGTAACGCCCCGATAATTTAATTAATTATTTAATTAAATTATTTCGGATTAATTGTCAAAGTTGTGAAATGTTGGAATATGTGGATATAAGTTACTATGTTGATGTTGGTTGATAAGTTGATTAGTATTGGTAATAATATTAATATAATTATTAGATTATTCTGTTGGATAAATAAATCCAGCGTCACCCTTAGGGATTCGAATGGGCTTAACATCCCAACCCGTGGCGCCTAGAGAGAGCTTACAAACCTCGATTTAGGTGCAGCCCCTGAGGGCTCATACTATAAGGAAATAAAGTTGCGCCCTCACTAACAGCAATTGCTTTAAGCGCAGTGGTAAGCGCTTGATCCTACAAGTGGTATCAGAGCATGGTCATGGGTTCGAATCCCCCCGGCTGACACTAGGGGGGAGATTGTTGGATAAATAAATCCAGCGTCACCGTTAGGGATTCGAATGGGCTTAACATCCCAACCCATGGCGCCTAGAGAGAGCTTACAAACCTCGCTTTAGGTGCAACCCCTGAGGACTCATACTATAAGGAAATAAAGTTGCGCCCTCACTAATATGATGAATTTAGTTGAATTGCCTCCAATTGTTGGTGATGGCAAATGTTGATAAGTTGTATGTTGTTGTTGAATTCATTGTTGTTGTTGTAGGCCCTTTGGCCAATGATGATTGAATTGAGTTGTTGTTGTTGATGCGTTGATTAAGTTATTTTGCAGTTGCCGATCTTGTGACCCATGTTGATTAAGTTGTTGCATTTTATCGTTGTTAAGTTGGTGTTGTCGTTATTGTCGCATGCATAGCATAACATTATTAATTTGACCAGGTTTGGCAATTTTAAGTTGGAGCTAATGCTCACCACGTTGGCCTAGATTGGCAAAATAAGTTGAAGGTTTATGCCTTGTTGACGCTTCCATAACCTGGCGGATTTTCAAGTTGGGAGTTCTGCTCCAATGGTACCACATGCATATGCATAGTTGAGTCGCATCTGGAGTTGCATGTTATTTGAGGTTTCTATTAAGTTATGATATTTTGATGTTGTATATATTAAGTTGTTGCTGTTAAGAAGTTGTTATTATTATTAAGTTGTTGTTGGTGTTAAGTTGTTGTTGTGGTTTTTATGTTGATGGTTGATTTAATGTTGTTGCTGTTGTAATTAAGTTGTTGTTGTGGTTTTTATGTTGATGGTTGATTTAATGTTGTTGCTGTTAACAAGTTGTGCTGATTTAAGTCTGTTTGTTACTTGTTGTATAATTGTTGTATGAAGTGGTGAAATTAAGTATGATCTATATCTCCTATAATATTTATCATGCATTCATTTTTATTGTAAGATATCTCACCCCTTCTGTTTTATTGTAAGAAATTAAGTATGATCTATATCTCCTATAATATTTAAGTATGATCTATGCTGGTAACGTGCAAGTGATACGCAGTGATGAAGATTTAGTAGCTTCATCGAGTCCAAGTTGGTGCGTTGCTCTGATACGTAGCACTCGGGGGGTGTTTATGTTGTTGTTCCTATGTTATTATTACTGTAGTTGTTTAATAATTATAATTTAGATTTGGTGTTAGTTGAATAAATATTGTTAAATGATTTCTAAGTTAAAATTTATGAATTTCGCTACGTTATTATTAAAAGAAGTTGTTTTGTGGTTATAAGAAGGAAGGAGGTTGTCAATTGTCTTTTGAATGCTATGTATCTATGTTGAGTGAAATACAGGTTAAATTTTATGTTGAAATGTGATACCCTGAATATATTGAAAAGTTTTTAAATACTCTTATTTTTTTTTGTACTATAATTTACCGGGTAGATTTGGGGTGTTGCAACATGCATCAAAATACAACATAGACATGCAACAACAATATTCAATCAACATCATATAATAGTGATCAAAAGACCAAGTAAGCGAATACATTAGAAAGATAAATAATGCATGAACAATTATACAAATGCTTAAATGCACATGATTAACACTTCACAATTAAAAGACTTAAATGCAAAAAAAATCAATCAAAGACATGTTGAAGGAATGAACGAGTAAAATAGAGAGATAAATGTAACATCTCAATTTTTTATTTATTGATTTAACTTGAATTATTTATGTATTTATATATTTTATTTAAGTATTATGGGTGGTAATTAAATAAATAAGAGTGGTAAGGATGTATGTTCGTGAGATGAGAGTGTTGATAGAGAATATAAGTTGGTTAAAATAATTTAGAATTAATTAAAATTATTTTTAATAATTAAATAATAGAATATTATTTGATTAAATTGAGAAAATAGGAAGTTTGGACTTAATTTGAGAATATTAGGGGATTTTAATAAAATTAGAATTATTAATTTAATTAAATTTTTCGGAATTTGGAGAGATTAGTAATTTTATGGATTAATTAAATAAAAATAAATGATAGAATATAAAGGGTTGAGATTTTAATGGAATTAAAATGAGAATATAGATATTATAGTGACTGTGAGAATAAGTGAAGGTAGTAAGAATATAGTGTAACGCCTATTTATTTTATTTAATTACTTAATTATTTGGTTGTGAATTATTTAATAGAATTGTGATTTATTTATTTATGGATTTGTGTTGTTGGAGGGGTGTATGTCTAAAAGTGTGAAAGCATAAAGGTGTGACTAGACATTATTGTTTATGCTATTTTATTAGAAGTTGAATAATAATAATAATAATAATAATAGAATAAATGATTAAATAATTAATTGGGCATATGTTGTGTTAGCATAAAAAATAGTGGGGTGTTGTTGTTAAGCCCAATAGTGAGGTAGAAGTTAGTAAGGGGTTAGCTAAAAATAAGAGAGAAAAGAGAGTTGGGAAGAGGAAAGTTAGACAAAACGTGAAAAAGAGAAGTTATCGTAGAAGAGGAGAAGAGGCATAAAAAGGCTAGAGAAATGAATCCATTGTAAGAGTAGGGAATCTCCAATCCAAGATAAGGGTGAGGTTCTAACTCTATAAGGATGGATATGATGATTTGTAGATAGGTTGGGATTTTGATTTCTATGTTGATGTTCTTAGGTTTTGAATAGGAAATCCATAGAATTGATAATTGATGCATGTTTGATGACAATTACTTGTTTCTATGTGATGTATATGTGTTGTATGATTCCTATCTTGTGAGCTTGGATCTTGTTGTTGATTTTCACAAAATTCCATGTTTTGACCGTAAATTCGGTGTCGAAAGTGACGTTATAGAATTGCGTTTTTATGATCTCAATTGATGTTATATGAGTAGAGGAACGTGAATATATGATTCTTTCATAAAATTGGGTTGTATAGGATGGGTTTTTTGGGGGGGGGAAGTGGCTTGGACAGTAGCTGGCAGTAGCTGAGTTTTTCTGCATAATCGATATTTCGCTTAGCAAGCTAAGGGAACTTAGCGAGATCTGGAAGAAAAGTTTATATTTTTCAAAACTGAATCAGGTCTTGTATACTAATGGTTTAACATGATTTTTAGTGAATTTTCCATACTTTTCTAGAAATGTTTGACTGGTCTTTGAGCCGATTTTTATGAAAACCGAATACTTGAATTTTCTAAGTTTATGCATTGGAATTGATGATTGTTTGAGAAAGACATCTTGAATATTGTTTACTGATTGTTGTTTATAAGCATATGAAGTAGTTGTATGATGACGATGAGATGATGGCCTTTATTGGCTTTTGTAGAAGGCTTATGCCTTGTTATTGCATGTCAGTGTAACATACATTGCATTATTGAGGGCTTATGCTTTGTTGTTGGCCTAGATTGGCAAGTTATTATGGGCTTATGTCCTGTTGCTGCCTCTATTTATTGGCATTATGTTGAGGGTTCATGCCCTGTTGGTACCACATGCATCTGAGTCGGTATTGGTCTCATTATATTTTATAACCAATGAAGTGATAACAAGTTGTTTGTGTTGAATACTTGCATTTTACATATTGATGGATGATGATAGTTTTGTGAAGTCGGTGAGATATGTATGACCTTATTCTTCATATGCTTGTTATCATACGTTTGTTTATATTGTTATGATATCTCACTCATTCTGTTTGCATGTTGCCTTTATATGGGTAACATGCAGGTGATCAGGAGTGAAGGATGGTTACCTTCAGTTAGTTCGATTCAGCGTCGTTGCTCTAATATGTAATACTATGGAAGAAATGATAGCTTCGTTATCTATTAAGAACCAGGCTACAATTGATGAATTACAAGTGGTACATGAATTTCCTGAAGTTTTTCCCAACGAGATTCCCGATGTAACGCCAGAAAGAGAAGTTGAATTTGCTATTGATCTTGTCTGTGGTACCAGGTCTGTTTCCATGGCACCATACAGGATGTTAGAATCTGAGTTGGAAGATTTGATGAAGCAATTGGAGGATTTACTTAAGAAGAAGTTCGTGAGACCAAGTGTATCGCCTTGGGGAGATCTGGTGTTGCTAATGAAAAAGAAAGACTAAAGTATGAGGCTGTGTGTTGATTATAGGCAGTTAAATAAAGTAACAATCAAGAACAAGTATTCACTTCCGACAATAGATGACTTGATGGATCAATTGGTGGGTGCACGTGTGTTTAGCAAGATTGACTTGAGATCAGGTTATCACCAGATTAGAGTGAACGATGGAGATATTCAGAAAACAAATTTCACAACCCGATACAGGCATTGTGAGTATTTGGTGATTCCTTTCGATGTTACTAACGCTCCGGGAGTATTTATGGAATATATGAATCGCATCTTTCATACTTACTTCTGGTGGTATCCATTGATGATATTCTGATTTACTCTAAGTCGGAAGAAGACCATGCCAAACATTTGAGAGTGGTATTGCAGGTTTTGAAAGAGAAGAAGTTTAATTCAAAGTTGTCCAAATGTGAATTTTGGTTAGAGAGGGTGAGTTTTCTTGGTCATGTCATTTCAGGTAGTGGCATTGTTGTGGATCCATCCAAAGTAAATGCAGTGTTGCAGTGGGAAACTCCAAAATCGGTCACGGAGATTAGAAGCTTTTTGGAGCTGGCTGGTTATAATAGGAGATTTACCGTGAGATTTTCGAAGTTAGCACTTCCGTTAACGCAACTTACTTGCAAAGGTAAAGCGTTTGAGTGGGATATTCAATGTGAAGAAATTTTTGCCGAGCTGAAGAAAAGGTTGACAACAGCTCTAATTTTAATATTACCTAATCTTGGAAAATCTTTTATTGTGTATTATGATGCTTCTAAAGTGGTCTTAGGCGGTGTGCTTATGCAGAATGATGTAGTAGCTTACGCGTCGAGACAGTTGAGGATTCATGAAAGGAATTATCCTACGCATGATTTGGAACTAGCCACAATAGTATTCCTGTTGAAAATTTGGAGACATTATCTTTATGGTTCTAGATTTGAAGTATTCAGCGACCATAAAAGTTTGAAATATTTGTTTGATCAAAAGGAGTTGAATTTGACGCAAAACAGGTGGCTAGAATTGTTAAAAGACTATGACTTTGGCTTGAATTATCATCCGGGTAAAGCTAATGTTGTAGTCGATGCCTTTAGCCGGAAGACATTGTATATGTCAACGATGATGATTAAGGAATTAGAATTAATTAAATAGTTCAGAGACTTGAGTTTAGTTTGCGAGAGGACACCGCAGAGTGTTATGTTTGGAATGCTAAAAATTAATAGTGATTTCTTAACTAGAATTAAAGAAGCCCAAAAGTTGGATATGTAATTAGTAGATGTGATGGTTGGAGGTAATCAATTAGAAGATAGTGACTTTAGAATGGATGAATAAGATGTGCTAGGTTTCGCGGTAGAATTTGTATTCCAGATGATGGCTATATGAAGAAGATGATCCTTGAGGAAGGTCACTGAAGCAGTTTGAGTATTCATCCCGGGACTACTAAAATGTATCAAGATTTGAAGAAATTATTTTGGTGTCCCAGGTTGAAACGTGATGTAGCACAATTTGTGTATGCGTGTTTGACTTGTCACAAGTCGAAGGTCGAACATCAAAAACCTGCAGGATTGATGCAAATGTTAGACGTTTCAGAATGGAAATGGGATAGTATACCGATGGATTGTGTGACAGGGCTTCCCAGTACTCCTAAAGGGAATGATATGATTTGGGTGATTGTTGATCGGTTGACAAAATCGGCTCATTTCATTCCGGTTTATATCAGTTTTCCTGTATCGAAGTTGGCAGAGAATTATATCCGTGTGGTTGTGAAGCTTCATGGTGTTCCATCAAGTATTGTGTTGGATAAAGATCTGAGATTTACCTCTAAGTTTTGGAAAATTTTGCAAGACGTGTTAGGCTCTAAGATAAAGTTGAGTTCTGCGTATCATCCACAGGCTCTAAGAGGACTATTCACTCATTAGAGGACTTGTTGAGAGCTTGTGTTCTTGAGCAGGGAGGTTCGTGGGATACTTACCTCCCTCTGATAGAATTCACTTGTAATAACAATTTCCATTCTAGTATTGGAATAGCTCATTTTGAAGCTTTGTACGGTCGAAGGTGTAGGACTTTATTGTGTTGGTATGAATTCAATGAGAGTGTAGATCTTGGATCTGAAATTGCCAGACAGACTACCTAAAAGGTGAAACTAATATGGGAAGATGAAATCTTCCTAGAGCAGACAGAAGAGTTACCATGATAAGAGGAGAAAAGATCTTGAATTTCAAGCAGGTGACCATGTATTTTTAAGAGTCACTCCGGTGACAGTGTCGCTACCGCTAAAAATGGATCAGAGTCGCCACTAATATATTCATCCCATCATGGGAAAGGAATATCAGAAACCTAACTCGGAATAAGAACAAGGTCTTTCGACCAGAGAACAGGGCACGGGAGTCGGTTACGCGAGGGGAAGGTGCTAGCATCCCTCACGCCCATCGTACTCGATGGTATCCACCTATGTTTGTTTCTATCTAAAGGGTGTATATCTATGTCTAAACCTAAATGCGAATGAATGCAAAAGAAATACGGGGAAAAGAAGGAATTATTTATAAGTGTGCTCGCTTAGGCCCCGCGACCCAATGCCTACGTATCCCTTACAAGGAATCAGAGCGACCGTAGTTCGGCTCAAGATTTTCTATGTTTTTGTGTTTTTTAGGTGAACAGAGGTTAAAGTCGCACTCCACGATGCTCGACCTTTGGAGACTTATACGCCTAGTTATGGAATGGATTCAACATGTTCTTAAGAATGCCACAAGGGCGAGAGATAGAAGAGAGTTTGAGCGTTTCGAGGAAATCCCTAAAGCAAGGGAAACTCGAGTTACTCTATGGTTTGTGTTTTTTTAGAATTTGGGAACTTACGCCCGAATGGAACCCTAAAGCAAGGGAAATCCAGGCACTCGAATGATTCCCTAAAGCAAGGGAGATCCAAGCTTCCATTCCCTTTTTAGTGATTTTCACTTTTTTATTAATGTTTTAGATGTTTTCTTTGGTATTTTTTAAAGGGATTTTATTTCAAGTATTTATTAGATGTTTTAGTGTTGAAAGAAGAAAAAGAATGAAAAGGGGGAGACTAACCTAAGTTCTAAACCTAGTGTTATCCTAATTCTAATTCTAAAGTTAACATCTAAGAGGAATTAGCTAAGAATAGAGTTGTTTTAACAACTAGGGGCGTTTTGGGTATTTGCAAAATATAGAAGATATTCACAAAAATAAGAGAAGTAAAACTTTAAACTATTAAAGAAAATATTCACAAGCAATTTTGCATTTTTTATCATGTTGAAACTATTTTTAAGAATTGAAACTAAAAATTATGTATTTTTATTATTTATTAACCAATCAAAATTTGAAGAAAAATAACAAACAAGTCAATTAAATTCTAAAAAAGAACTAAGTATCCTAAAATTATAATTGGTTAGCAAATGTATTTTTTATCATTATTTTTATTCCAAAGAAAAATTGAGTCATGAATGAAAAATTAGAAGAGAAACAATTTTTACAAAAAAAGAAGAAATTCTGTACATACAGGGGGTGTGAAAGCATTTTTATCACTGAACTGAGTTCTTTACAAATGGCATATGGGCCTGATTAAGAGAGGGTGCGAGAATCAGAAGTGGCGCCAGGCCCTGTCTCAAAACGTGGCCCAGACTGTTTTGTTATTCTATTTTTATTTCAGTCCACATTTATTTCCTTTTAGCAAATGGTATACATGAAGAGAAATATCTAACATGGCCTAGCAACGTATATCAACTGGTGCAGTGAAATTTAAGTCACTAAAGACAAAAACGCTCTCAGCCAATCAGAATGCACCAACACACCTGCCAATCATTATAATAAAACAAAAAAAGCAAATAATATGGAAAATAAGCCAGCGCATGGATGACACGCGTCTGCCATAAGCAAAAAATCAAGAAAATCAGCTGGCGGCCGGAGATGGCCTCCGTCATCTTCTCCGGCGAAAGCCCTACCGGAATCAGACCAAAATTTCCAGAAATTTAAAGGACCGGCATCGTTCAACTCGGAATTCATCACTGAGTATGGATCTATACTTCGTTTTCAACAACGCTTCCTCTATCATATCAACCGGAACCAAATCATATACACTAGTTACAAAGGTTTCTACCAAAACGCAACCTAAACTCGTCCTCATGTCCACACACATCTATAGGACTCCACTGCACAATCTAACATCTAGCCAGCACACATTTCACATTAAGTGCAAGAATCATGTAATTTGCGCATGAAAACGAGATCATATTTATACAGATGCATTCATCCTATTCACTATCACTACGATGCCAAGAGAGACATGAAAACTTACTTGTTGTTGAACTTCGAGCAGCAGAACAAGAACTCTCGGTGTAGATCTAAACTCCGATGCGTGTCAACGATTGGAGGAGCTTTGATCTTGAGAAATGAACTCCGAATTTGCGGTGGATTCAGGAGCTCGATGGTGAAGTGAGCTTCTTCAAGACGCCATTAACGTTGCTGTAGTTAATTGAAGTTTGGAGATCGCAACGAAGATGATGATGGAGATGTGATGAAGGTGGTTGTGGTGGAGTTTTGATCGGAGGGTGGTTAGTTATGGTGGACGGAGAAGTTTGTTGGAGTTTCTTAGGGTGGCCGGAGAAGTTTGTTGTGGTGGAGATGAGGTAGAAGGAGAAGAGGAGAACAATGAGAGGAGAGTGTGAAGTGTGATGGATCTGAAAAAGTGAAGTTGGAACGAGCAAGAGAGTGAGAAGAGAATAAGAGTGAATGTGAAGATTGAGGAAAATGGAGGTGAGTGCGTGAGGTTCTTTGTGAAGGGTATACATTTATATAGTGTGAGATACAAGTGTTATGGTGAGGATTCTTTGGAGTGGGACCTTTTTAAGACTTAGTGAACAAGGGTTGGTATTTGTAGTAACTCTTCTCTTGCTTTTCACGTACAGTATTTTGCATGGCTAGATGTGGAACTTTTCAACACCTCATATGAATACAACCCCGGAACCCCACTTTGAATACCTATATCTCCAGCTATGGACCTTCAAACAATTCCCTCTTGGTATCAACTTAAGGAGTTCATGGCATAGAGCAATTTTGGTGTTGGGTAATTCTTGAATCAATGCTTAGAAATGGAGTAAAGATGGTTTGAAACTCATGGACAACACCACTGCGCGCGCATGACTTAAACTGGCCTCAGGAACTTGGCAAAACGTGACTAGATCAAAGCACTACTTTAATGCCTCATGAATGACTGAACCTTCTGAGACAAAGCTTCTGAGCGCTGATTTGTGCATACTCTTTATATATTTCCTGAAATGGAAATTGCAATGTATTAGAGTACCACATTATCTCACACAAAATTCATATCCTTGTTATCATCAAAACTAAGAATATTGATCAGAACAAATCTTGTTCTAACAAACTTGACTAGTATTCCAATGAAAATGTTCAGCTTCAATCTTGAATAACTTTTGATCCAATCTTCAAATGGAAAAGATGTCAACTACAAAATTGTTCACCTCCATGATTTGAACAATGTTGATGTTTGACTTTCTTTAAAATAATCCCTCTAGACACGTGTAATCAGGGCTTGAAGTTGACTGCTTGTTCATCTCAAAAATGTCAAAATAATTCTAAGTGTTGTGACTTTCCTCTTATGGCAACTTCAATTTTCACCTAACTTTCCAATTTTGGTAACTTTTGCATTTTCTTGATTTTGTTCATTTTGTTGACTTTTCTTGACCAATTATCAACCAAAAGTCAATATTTGACATTTGACCCTGGTTTTGACCACAAAAGTCAACTTTTCCTGATTTTTCCGATTTCAGATGAATTTCCTGATTAATCGGCTCTTGATCTAATCCTCAATCAATCATCAACCAAAGAAGCTTCAATGAATATTTCTTCAAAGCAACCACACTTTCATATCCAAAAATCATCTCCTGATTAAATTTTGACCAAAAAGTCAACAGGGTTGACTTTGGTCAAAGCCCTAATGGGAAATCCTGATGAACTTGAGAATTGTATCTTTTAATCAAAGCTTTGACTTGGAAATGATGAAGCCCTGATTTTAGGAGTATACCAATGGAAATGATCCTCTTCAATAAGACCTCAGATCTGATTCTTCTTAACCAAGAATTTTCTCAATAGGGGCTCTGTTTGTCACTCTCCTGGAACGGTAACTGTGATATGGATGAATGAAATGGATGAATGTCCTATATGAGGTATGCACATGAATGTAAGGTGAGGCCAATTGGAAAATAAATAAATGGGCAAATTTTGGGGTGCAACAGCTGCCCCTATTCAATCTTCTTAAACCCGAATATACGAACGACACAAGTTCTGGACATTTGAGGTGTAAGTGGATTGAATACCAAAGAACCCAAAAATTTGCGCTCTGGATTGACAACTCTGAGGTGGTATTTTGCAATTTTGATTTTGAGAAAGGACACCAGTTACTACTGATTCCAAACAGGGGATACTATTAAATGCATGATATAAACAAGAAGCGCCAGTCAACTACTGGGCATTTGCCGATAACAACCGGACTTTGAAGGAAAGGACCAATAACAATCAGACCCAGCCGAAGGATGCCTGTAACAACAGGACTTTAAAGGAACAGACTAGTAACAACTAGAACTGACAAAAAGATGCCCGTAACAACGGGACTTTTGCTGGTAACAACCAGACTTTGGAGAATAGGACTAATAACAATCAGACCTAACCAAAGAATGCCTGTAACAACAGGACTTTAAAGGAACAGACTAGTAATAATTAGAACTGACCAAAGGATGCCTGTAACAACAGGACTTTGCTGGTAACAACCAGACTTTGAAAGAAAGGACCAATAACAATCAGACCTAACCAAAGGATGCCTGTAACAACAGGACTTTAAAGGAACAAACTAGTAACAACTAGAACTGACCAAAGGATGCCTGTAACAACAGGACTTTTGCTGGTAACAACCAGACTTTGGAGAATAGGACTAATAACAATCAGACCTAACCGAAGAACGCCTGTAACAACAGGACTTTAAAGGAACAGACTAGTAACAACTAGAACTGACCAAAGGATGCCTGTAACAACAGGACTTTGCTGGTAACAACCAGACTTTGAAAGAAAGGACCAATAACAATCAGACCTAACCAAAGGATGCATGTAACAACAGGACTTTAAAGGAAGAGATGCCAATAATCATTGGACTTGACTAAAGAAGACTAGTGATGACTAGACTCTTATTGGGGATGTTTATGAACACTGAATTCGAAAGAGATGCCAATAACCATTGGGCTTGACTGAAAGAAAGGCTAGTGACAACTAGAACCAATCAGGGGATGCCAGTAAACATTGGGCTTTCAAGAAAGTATTGGTGCTTGCGAAGCATAAGAATTACATGGATCCCTCAGGCCAAAAGGCGGGGTGTACTCTTCAAGGGTGGCAATCACTCGAATTGCTACACACAAGGTATGGATTATCCAAACGATTGAACTCAGCAAACAGGAAATGACCAAAGAGACAATGATCTTAATGAAGACTGACTTTGTATTCAATCCACACTGGAGAGAAAGTGAGACTTCTTCTGGGGATATATTATTTTGTGCTCTTGGAACACATACAAACTTGGCTTATGCGTTGATGCATGTTTGAATTTTTCCATGGCGTAATGCTCCATATTCATGGAAACGCTACGCGTTTTTATAGATGCAATGATTTCTATATGCAAAAGAGGATGAATGAACATTGGAAGGATCCTTTTGTCTGAAGAACTCTGTGGGGGTTCCTTTTGCTTTCTTGACCTTGCAAGGTCACACCAGATGATTTTTCGATCATTCCCAGTATGCAACTTCTGCAAGTGGATGACTCACACCAATAGACTTGGGCGGAAGGAAGCATGATGGCATTCTTGAGAGGCATTACCATCGTCATATTCGGAAACTTGAAGATTGCACCTCCCCCTTGAAATTCCACATACTTGTCGAGGAGTAAGGGAGTCTAATCAACACTGCAGAGCATTTGAATCTTGGATGAGAGCTTCCCAGAGAAATAAACTCTGGTATTTGTAGGCAAGAAGATCTTTGGGCTCCATTTCGAAAGGGATGTCCGGTTGACATTTCTTGAAGCGTAGGTACTGGCATCTGACTATGCTGAATGATGAGAGGTTCCTGCAAAACAAGCCAAACAAGTATGCCCCAGGTATGATGGCTTTACCTCATCCACCATCCCAAGTACTCAAAGTCTTTAAGCAATTCTATCTGTTTTAGACCAAATTCCTTTTGTAGGACTTCGATGTTGGAAATGCAATGCTTATCAAAATAATTGGACGTTTTTGCAAACAAAACGGTAAAAATAAAATGATATAAGAATTTTCTTGAGTGAAATGTCTTTTATTAATGAAGAGAAATGTCTAACATAGGCGAGTACATCAGGAAGTGCCCCCCTTAAAGAGGTGGCCACCAAAAAGGAAAACAAATAGCATTTAAAAACATGGCAACATAAGAATAGATTCCATTGGGTTCCAATCTTGCTATGCCTTGCAGATCTTCAATATTCCTTCTGCTTTGCTTTCCAAAATGGATGAATGAATTGATCTTTTACCCTTCTAAGTCCTCCAATGTGGTGACTGTAACACCCTGGATTTCCGCTTACCCCGCGGGGCTTCCGGCCTACCAAGCATGTCACCAGCTTAATCAATAATCCCCCCTAGGTCCGCTTATCGGCTGCCCAGGAAATATTGTTTTTGCCTTCCGCAGGAATCGAACCACGTACCTAGGGGTTAAGTACATATTCATAGCAATTCCTGCTACCACTTGACCATATGGTGAAGAGGAGAAGTAGGAGACCTAAAGTGTTGCTCTCAAGTGCCATTTTTCTCAAAATCTCCATTGAAATTTCGTAAAGCTGCACTCAATCCAAGGTAAGGGGGGATTCTTACTACCTAAATGGGAATATGATGAATTGTATGTGGGTTAGGGTATAAATTGTCATTGTGGAGTGTTAACCTTGTGTTCTGTACTTGTGAAATTGCAATTTTGTTGTTCATTGAAATTGAATTTGGGATATTGAAACAATTTTGTGCATACTGGAAATAGAGGAAACGAGATGTGCCTTGCAGCTCGGCAGCCATCCATTGGCAGGCGGCACCATGTGTGTTCCGTTTTTATGTTTTTTTTATGGAGTGCTACTTCTTTGTTGCTCTGCTGTTCATACTTATTGTTCATAAACATGTGCATGTTTTGTTTTTTGTTTTAATTGTATTTATACTATGAATTAAAGTATACATAATGAGGTGATATATTGATGAACACCCCACATAAGCCACTTTTTGGTGCTACCCCTGTGTGTCATGTTATGATTATTTTCATTACTATTTCCATTGTGTGTTGTTCCTATATGTGCCTGTTATTTTTGTTTTTCATGTGATTTCAACACTAGCTCTGTTATTCTGTCTAAGATGAGTCACTAGTAGTAATGTAATGGTATACATACATTAAAATAAATTGACTACATGTATTAGGAAGATAATATTATAGGAACAGTGCAAAGTGAATTTTGAAAGTAGTGGTGCTATGCAATTTAAAACAGTCCTGTTTGACCGAAAAAGCTAAAATAAACGGTATAATTAGTTGTCCGGAATTTGATGAAAATTTACGTGGTAGCTAAGTTTAATTAGTAGATTAACGTCGTGATGTTATTTTGTTGAAATTGTGATATTTAACGAATCGACCGAAATTGTGTTTGATTTAAATATTCTTTATAAATAAATGTTGGTTTTGTGATGGAAATTGACACAAATTTTAGGAATAGAATTGGAATTAATATAATGTGACATTAATCGATTGATTAAATTAAATAGTAGAATTAATTTCAATAATTCTAATTAATTGGAATATACTTAGACTTGGATAAATTATTCGGTTTATCGGTAAATTACGGCATCTTGAGAATTTGACCGTAATCGTGATTTGGTTGAATATTTATGTTGAGAATAATATATTGCTATGCCAATGATGTTGTCTTGATAAATAATATTATTTCTAATTGAATTATTTGATAATTGGGAGTTGATTCGGTTTACTTGATAAATTAGCATGTTGAGATTATCTTACGAATTGATCGAAAATTATGGTTTTGATTTGGATGACTTTGTTAATATGTGAAATTGAGTAATTGTACCGATGTGCCGAAACGTGATGATAATTGTAATAATCCTCATGATATGCGGATTGTATATTTGTGACAATTTTGTTAATACACGAAGTTGTATGTTTGTTGTGATATGCCTAAGCATGAGGATATATATGTAATAACTTGTTTATATGCGAAGTTGTATAATTGCGATGATGTGTCGAAACATGACGATGTTTTGTGATGATTTGTAATACGTGATGTTGTATATATTTGTGATGATGATTTTGTGAGTAAGTGAGGATGAAATATTATGGTGACGTGAATTACCTCGTATAGATGGTAATTGATTGTGATATAGGCCTATGCCTTGTGACGATATTTGATTATGATGAGTATGTTGTATTGTCTTGTTTTGTCGAGTCACATTTCATATGCATACTCTGTGACGGCATGGATTGGCAAACTAGTGACGAAGGCTTATGCCTTGTGCCTCTGAATTGGGCAATTGGTGACGGGGGCTGAAGCTCTGATACCATTTGTAACACCCCAGACTGCTTTCGGGATGATCGACTGACCCCACAAACCAACACGGGTCTTTTCAGCATGCTTTGACCTCACTCGCACGCTTTCTGGGAAACTTCCCAGAAGGTCACCCATCCCAATACTACTCCAAGTCAAGCACGCTTAACTGTGGAGTTCTTATTGAACGGGCTCCCGAAAACAAGATGCATCTTCTTTTCGGTAGCTCATTCCATAAGAACTCCATAGTTAAGCGTGCTTGACTTGGAGTAGTATTGGGATGGGTGACCTTCTGGGAAGTTTCCCGGAAAGCGTGTGAGTGAGGTCAAAGCATGCTGAAAAGACTCGTGTTGGTTTGTGGGGTCAGTCGATCATCCCAAAAAGCAGTCTGGGGCGTTACAATTTACCGGTGAATTGTTGTTGATGATACATACATGTTGCTCATGATACAAGAAATTGCATGCTAAGTGTTCGATCATTTGAATGTTTGAGGCATTTGTGCTTAATTTTGAGTTTTTTTTGCATAATAAGTGTTTGTTGAAATGCTTAATTGATATCTTTGAGTGAGAATTCACGGAGCCTTGTGGTTATTGAGCCTTAATTGTTGTTATTTGTTGATAATGATCAAATCAGGAATCGGTTGAAATCTCTCTTTATCACTTGCACCATACTTGTTCATGTCTTGTAGCATGTCGCATGTCGACTCGTTGCTTTTGTTTACATTTGCCAAAGCATGAAATGTTTGTTAACAAGGTGTTTAAATTGTGCACTCATTCATATGTGAAATCATGGTTAATCGTGAATGCTTGATCTTGCTTTCGATGCTCATACTTGCTAATTCATGCTCTTGGTGCGACACCGACGCGTCAATTGTTTGTGTATCATTTGATGTTAATTTTCATGCATGAGTTGGATCTCATTCGTTGCACAAAGTGAAGAATTTTGGCACTTAATTGCATGTTTTATCATTGCTCGCATGGCGGTCGTTGGTGGTGGTTTGTATTTCGATTGCTCGGGCGAGAATTTGGGTTTTTTGCTATTTTTGCCTGTTTAGGTCGACCTATAGCCCTAGTAGGTCGACCTATTGCCTTCATGTGACCCTCGGGTATGCGCACGCTGACCCAGTAGGTCGACGCAAGCCCTGTTCAGGTCGACGCATGCTTTCTGCTGGTCGACGCATTGTTTCTTGTAGGTCGACGCATGCTTTCTGCAGGTCGACCTATAGCCTTCTTGCCCATCTCGGGTATGCGCACGCCGACCCAGTAGGTCGACGCATTGCCCTATTCAGGTCGACGCATGCTGTCAGCAGGTCGACGCATAACTGTTTTTTTTGCTTGTTAACTTCAATCTTTCATATCTTTTGACTCGTAACTCCGATTTGCACGTTCTTTATATCGTTGGAAAGCTTGTGAAATGTGCTATCTCATGAAATGATTGATATTGATTGATTTTAGTTTATTCATGTGTGTTTTCCCTTTGACATTTGTTTTCCATTTCGTGTTTGTGTTAATCGTTCATTTTCTCTTAGCTTATAATGCAATAACGCAATTCCGATTGCGATGTTTGTTATCTCTAACTTGTGTGCTAGTGTGCAAGGCTTTTGGATAGTCACCGATCGATGCTTACTCTATGAGTGTTCCGCTTTACTTGTGGGACACGATTTTCATTCATTCTCTTTGCGTTCTCATCCTGGAGACACACCCCTATTACTTTATATCTGCTTGCTTGGTTTGCTTGTTCCTCTTGCAGGTGTATTGTGATTATGCTCGACGCGCATGTCGACCTTTGTGTGCTTTCATGGCTAATCGGTGTGCTGACTATTTTCTTTTGCTTTGCTAGCTCGCTCGCGGGATCCTAGTTTCATTGCTCTCTTCGCTATAGTTTATGGATCATCATCTGTTTGGTATTGATCCCGTTTCATTTTATTTTTCTCGCACTTTACCGCTTTCTCGCATCATCCTATAACATGAGAAGTAGGACCTAAGCATGCATTCGGCTAAGACCTCGAAAGAGGCTCTGTTTTTGTTGGTGTGTTTACATTTGTGCTTTGCGGCAGGGAGTCACGGTGTAATAAGTCCTATACGGCACTCCGTTAAGTCCTCATGGAAGGCATGCGGAAAGGGTTAGCAATCAACCCCCGCCTAGTCTCATCGAGTCCGTTTGGTATGCGCACGCTACACGTTGCTCGCTTCTGAACCTGCACAAGATCTTGTTATCGAGTATGTCAGGAAAAGGGTTCATGTAACCGGACCCCCGCCTTTCTTATAGCTCGTGTCGCTCGACGTTGATGCTCGGTGTACGCGCGCACCGTTTTCCTTTACGATCCGTGACGGCCTGGTTGCTGAGAGGGAATCGCTCCTCTTGTCTATGGCCCGATCATTTTCGCGAGGTCTAATGCTTGGTTGACTTGGGTTGAGCTGCTCCCCTTGGCTATGGCGGGACCGCCTTTTCTACCATTCAGTCAGTACCGTTGGTTTTGTTTACTTTACGAGCGGAGCTCGTTTGTGTGATATTATTGTTTGCTTCCCCTTTTTTCCTATAGGTTGTTAGCTTAGCTTAGACTGGTACCCTTTGTATGCTAACATTAGGTAGCAAGCTTTCCCCCCTTAGCTTAGGTTTTCCTCATGCATTCTTTAAAACACAAACCACAGTCTTTGATTTTCTTTTCTTAAGAGCTTGTTATTTCCGCTCCATTCCCAAGCATAAGCCTCCAAAGGTCGAGCAGCGGAGTGTGAATGTAACTCGTTCACCTAAAAAACACAAAACAAACAGAAACTAGTTAGCCGAGCTACGGTAGCTCTGATTCTGCAAAACAGATACGTAGGCAGCGGGGTAGGGCCCGTGCGAGCACAATCCTTTCTTTTCCCTACATTCTGCATTCATTTTAGTCCAGATTAGCGTAGTTTGCTTACACACCCATAGGTTGAGACATAAGCGTGGATACCATCGAGTACGATGGGCGCGAGGGGTGCTAACACCTTCCCCTCGCGTAACCGACTCCCTTACCCTTTTTCTCTGGTCGTGAGACCGTTGTTTTGTTTTGTGGTTTGCTGGCATTCCCTTCCTTTTCAGGATAAATATGTTAGTGGCGACTCTGTTAATTTTCGCGGTAGCGACACCATGTTGGCATTATGTTCAACCTTCAGTGCATCTAAGCCTGCCTGTACCATAAGTTTTACAAATTCAAAACGAATGCCAACAGAAAGTTCAGGAGAATTGGTTTTGAATCTGGTGGTTGAAGAGTCTGGGTTAAGAATGAAATAGGGTTCAGGTTCTCTTGAGAACAAAGCACAGGTGAAAGAAGAGGATAGGGAGGATGAAGAATTTGCTGTGGAGGTGGTTGAGGGATCAATTAAAGGTGAGATTGCAGAAGGAATGGATGTGGTTGAGAATAAATTTTCAGAGGGGATTTGAGGAAAAACAACATTTAAAGGTTGGGGGTCAAGAGTTGGTAGTGAATGGAGTCTTTTAGAGGTGGTGGAAGAGGATGGAAGATCAGAAGAAGGTGGTCTTTTCTGAGGGGAAGGGTCAGAGGTAGACTGTAAACTAGAAGTGTCTACATTATTAATTTCCTCAATGAGCTTCTGAAGCTGTTCAGAAGTTCTGGGTATTTTCAGGGATTCTGTTGATATTTGTTCAGAATTAGTATTATTAGGTACAGAACCAGAGATAGCAATACCAGAAGACTTCTTCTGCTTCTTTGCTTTCTTAGCATCAGGTCCTTCTCCTGTGACCTTTCTTTTCAGCTTCTTATCTTTCTTCTTCTTATCCTTCTTCCTTAACTCATCCAGAGATGGAAGAGTTCTTCCACGAATCCAAGCAGGATCAACAGTAGATTGTGCTTTAACACAAGATTTCAGATAGCGTTTAACAGATTTTTCTAGCTCCTCTTGAACATATGAGAGAAACTCACAAGAGGAGTTCTTCTAGTCAGAAAATCTGGAAACCTTTTTGGAGGAGTGGTCACCTTTTCAATCAACTGCATCCTTCTTAGAGACTGAGCAGTTAGAATACTCCCACGAATAGCAGTCAGATTCTGAGAAGAGCCAGCAGCTCTCAGAGTATCTATCAAACCACTCTCAGTCAGAATATTTGATATCATTCTTCCAAAAGGAATAGTATTCTTCTTAAGCTTGGGATTCTTCAGACGTTCTTCTTCCCTTGATTCTTCAACATTTGTCTTCAGATGTTGAAACAGAATATGTGGTAGATTGACTCTCATGCCTTTTCCAATGCAGAACAAGACATACTTCTGATCTTGATTGACGTAGGTAGCAGAGTTTGTTGGTTTTCTGTGATAGATAGATCCTAGAATGATCTTTGCCCATACTCTGTAGGAAGGCTTCAAGTCAGTAGTGTAGGGAGAGGCAATTCCAAAAGTAAACAACTCTGGGTCAACTTTTTCCCAATCAGTTCTGCCTGGTAGAGCTTCAGTAATTCCACCTATACCATCCAGATTGTACATTTTCCTTATCAGCTTCTCAGTCACAACAACTTCATGCCCTAACACGAAGGAAATGATAGCAGTTGAAGTAACAGTGGCATGTGTCCAGAATTCCTTAACCAAAGTAGGGTAAACTGATCCAATCAACCGTTCAAAGAAGTTTGTCCATCCTTGTACTAGCATTCCAGTTTTGATTTTAAAATCATGAGCCATAAGATTTTCAAAATCCACCATAGTTTCATAGAGAACCTCTAGTTCGTCATAAGGAATCAAACAAGTCTTCAAAGGAGTGTTTGCGGATTTCTTTTGTTGAACTTGGTTTGAAGATGAGACCTTGCGTTGAACATTTGACGAAGAAGCCATTGATTCA
Organism: Vicia villosa; assembly: GCF_029867415.1. Classification (NCBI taxonomy): domain Eukaryota; kingdom Viridiplantae; phylum Streptophyta; class Magnoliopsida; order Fabales; family Fabaceae; genus Vicia; species Vicia villosa. Next base: position 150,187,819 of record NC_081180.1, read on the forward strand.
AACTAAGATTACTAGGTTTTGTAACTAGGGTTTATGAAAAGAGAGAGAGAGAAGGAGACGAAAAAGCACAGATAAAGAACAATGAGGATGAATGGAAAGAGATGAAATGATATAGAGATGTGTTTATATAGACGCAGATTTGAAATGATATGCAATATGATTCTGGATGAAAGAGATTACAGAGTTTGAATCAATTAGAATTTAATGTTGAGTGACGTTAGGGTAAAACATGATATTTGAAATGATTTGCACAGTTACCTAGGGCGGCGTCTCATCAACTGCACGCATGTCTGTCCCTTTAGAGTGAACACGTGTTCATCTTCTAGAATAGCTGATGACAGCTGTTTTGCTTTAAAAGAGATTCTGAATCAACTTAGACATATGAAACGTTAGCAATAACAGAATCGGAATATCTAACTGATCAACATTTTCAGAACATCTGATAAGAAAATAAATAATCATTTCAAATCTAATCCATATATCAGAACTTCTCATCCTTTCACTCTAGGGCATAAATCCAAACTGATATTTTTCTTCAGAATGAATTTAAACCTATCTTCAGCATGGGGTTTTGTAAATATATCAGCCCATTGATGGTATGCATCAACAAAGTTTAAAGATAGAACACCCTTCTGAATATAGTCCCTAATGAAATGATGTTTAATCTCAATATGTTTAGCTTTGGAAAGGGGAATTGGATTTTTAGATAAACAAATAGCAGAAGTATTATCACAGAAGATAGAAATGTTACTCTCATATATCTTATAATCTTCTAGCTAACTCTTCATCCAGAGCATCTGTGTACTACATCCAGCAGCAACAATATATTTTGCTTCTGTTGTAGAGAGGGCAATTGTAGCCTGCTTCTTGCTGTACCAGGAGATCAGATGACTTCCCAGAAATTGACAACTTCCAGAAGTACTTTTCCTTTCAACTCTATCTCCAGCGTAATCACCATCATAATATCCTACTAAGTTGTATTCTTTAGATCTTTTGTAGACTAAACCAACATTAGTAGTACCTTTCAGATACCTCAGAATTCTCTTAACAGCAGTTAAGTGAGATTCTCTAGGATCTGATTGGAATCTAGCACACAGACAAACACTGAATAAAATATCAGGTCTAGAAGCAGTAAGATATACAAGAGATCCAATCATACCTCTGTAGAGCTTCTGATCTACCTTCTTACTTACCTCATCCTTACCTAAAACACACGTTGGATGCATAGGAGTCTTTGCTTCTTTGCTTTCTGAAAGATTAAATTTCTTCGGAAGTTCTTTCACATACTTGGTCAGATGAACATAAGTTCCTTCAGAAGTTTGATTTATCTGGATCCCAAGGAAATACTTGAGTTCTCCCATCATGCTCATTTCAAACTCAGCCTGCATAGACTTAACAAACTCATTTCCAAGTGTAACTGATCGGTCACCATTTCTATTAAGTTTTGTCTTTCATCCGGCACAAATTTATCATCTCGGTAACACATTCGGTTGTTTTATTGCTTTTTAAGTTAAGTTTATCATATTTACTAATTTATAGTATTGCATTGCAGTTGGTTTAAAGTTTATGTCAAAAGATCTTCTTTATGCCTTTGTTTGGTAGTGTTAGTGTTTTTGGCAAGGAAAATAGGAACTTGTGGCACACACGAGTGGATGAAAAGAAGCCGGGAAAGCTGATTTCAGAGGTCAACACGGGCACCCGTGTGTAGCAACACGGCCCGTGTTGAAATGTGGCTAGAAACGCAAGTTTGAACCAAAAACTGAGGATTTACACGAGAACCCGTGTTCTCAGACACGGCCCGTGTGAGAAAGTGCCTGGAAGTTTGTCTTTTGAGCCAAGGAACAGAAGATCAACACGGGCACCCGTGTGCAGCAACACGGCCCGTGTTGATGAGCGCGTGCTGAATTTTTGTTTCTATGTTTCCTCACTCAAATGGGATCATTAAGGGTATTCTTGACATTTGGTTTCAACCTGAATGGAAGGTTGATTATAAAAATAACTTTAGGGCAAGAGAGAAGGGACTTTTGACAGATTAGAGAAAAGAATACAATAGAAGATTGGAGAAAGCAAGGGTTAAGGAGAGAAGAAGGTCTTCATGATTGGAAGCAATTGAAGATTCAATCTCCTCCAATTTCTTGTAATGTCTTTATTCATTATTATGTTTTCTTTGACTACTATGAGTAGCTAAACCCCCCAATGCTAGGGGGTGGCTCTGATTTCCCTTTGTAATGACTCTGAGTTTGCAATTGCGATAACTATCATGTTTTCAATTATTAATTTCTTCTCTTGATGTTTTTAAAGCTTTTCCTTTCGGACAAATTGGAATTGATCTATGATTATCATTTAGGCGGACCACCAATGATAATGCTTTCATGAGAATATGCTATAATAGATATTACCTAGGACTAGGAATATCTTATAGCAACCGGATATTCTTGATAACTAATTGCTTGATTTCATTGTAAATCTCTAAGGACTTAGGGTTTAGGATGAAGGATCAAAGGTTTTTTCACTAAGGACTTAGGATCAAACAACCTTAAGAACCGGTAATTGATTATTGAAAATAAGTGTTGCAATAGAGATTTCAGAGTTGTTACATTGTCAATCATCCACTATCCCTAGCATTTTACTCATATTTGTTAAAAAGTCAATTTCATTTACTACTTATTTTACTTTTCGCTAAGTGACAAACGCCAAACAAAACCCAATTGAAGATTTTGTTTAATTGAACCTTGAATTGAACTCATTATTCCTGCGCAGTCCCTGAGATCGATATTCGGGGAATTTTCCCTATTATTACAAAAGGAAAAATAGTACACTTGCTATTTTACCGATCAAGTTTTTGGCGCCGTTGTCGGGGACTGCCATAATATTGAGTTTAAGTTGAGTTCAATTAGAATTTTGTTGCTCTGCGACTAAAATTTTATTTTCTGCACTTTTAATTTTTTTAATTCTAATATTTGTCTAATCTGTGTATGCGAGGTAAGGCCTCAGCTGAATTTCTTTTTGACGCAGAAATTGAAAGAACCTTGCACGCAAGGCGTAGACAAGCTCGTCAAGAGAAACTGGAATCTGAAGAAGAAGTTGTGACAGTTCATTCAGATTCTGAAAGTGAATAGGAAGTTATGGGCGAGAATCCACCTCCACCTGAGAGACTTCTCGGAGACTATAGTGCTACGAACACACCGGGTGGTAGACTAACAATTGTCAACCAACCGGTAAATGTGGCAAATTTTCAATTGCATCCGAGCACAATAAATCAGCTGGAAAGAAAACCTTTCACCAGGAAGGTTAATGAAGATGCAAACAAGCACCTGCAGAGATTTCTTACCATGAGTACGACTTTAAAAATTGAAGGGCATACCGAAGAGGCAAAGAAGCTGAGAATGTTCCCGTTCACCTTGGCCGAAGAAGCTGAAGAATGGTTCTATTCTCTTCCAGCAGGCAGTATCACGTCATGGGAAGAGATGGAGAAGGCTTTCTTGAATGAGTATTTTCCCGCCTCGGTCTTTATAAGGAAGAGGTATGATATTTTGAATTTCAAGCAACAGGAGGGTGAACTCTTAGGAGATGCTTATAAAAGATTCAAAAGGACCCTAGTGGCATGTCCCACTCACAACATGGACAAAACTGACCAAATGCAGATATTTGTGAATGGGCTCAAAATGAAAACAAAGCAGTTGATCGATACAGCAGCTGGAGGCTCAACAAATTTCACAACAGCCTCCGGAATTATCAAGATCATTGAAGCGATAGCTGCAAATGAGCATTTGGAGTTGTATGATAGGTGTACCAATAAACCTGAAAGAGTTATTGATCTGAAGTTGGAAACCTCAAAAATTCTGGTTGAAGATGCTATAGCTATAGAGGTAGAAAAGAGATTAAAGGCTATGAATATAGGTACTCAACAGGTTGCTCAAGTCCAACAAGCTCGACCTGTAATTTGTGAAATTTGCCAAGGTCCTCACCAAACTGTATACTGTGTTTCTACTCCCAAGCAGATTGAAGAAATCAAATTCCTGAGGCAAAATAATCCGTATTCTAACACCTACAATCCAGGGTGGAAGAATCATCCAAATTTTGCTTGGAAAGATAACCAACAACAAGGCCCTCATAAGGCGGAATGGGAAGTGGCTATCGAGAGATTGGCTGGACAATGTCTTCAGTTTCAAGAAGAAACCAGAAACAACCACAAGAACACTACAGCTTCGATCAAAAATCTAGAAGTTCAAGTGGGTCAAATAGCACAGCATCTCACTCTACAGACACAAGGTGCTTTTGCGAGCGCAACTGTGAAAAATCCAAAAGACCAAGAGAAGATTAATGCTGTTACTACAAGAAGTAAGAAAGTGGCAGAATCGGAAAAAGAAAAAGAGGAAATAGATGACCCCATGGTAATAGAGGTGGATTTGGATATAAGAGAAAATCCAAAAGAGCCAGAAGTTGTGATACCACCGGTTAAACCAGTTGAAGAAAAAAATAAGAAAAAGGCTGAACCGGCGATCAAACTACCTTTCCTTTCCAGAGTGACAAAGAAGAATTCAAAAGAGAAAGACTTTGAGAAGTTCACTAAATTGTTCAAAAAGCTAGAGCTAAATCTACCATTCTTTGAAGCACTTGAGCACATGCCCTTGTATAAGAAATTTATGAAGGAGGTGTTGGCGAAAAAGAGATCACTGGGAGGAGAATCAAAAACTGAAACTGAGAAGTGTGGAATAGTCTCATCAGCAAGAAAGATCCCAATAAAGAGGAAAGATCCTGGAGCGGTGGCGATACCATGCACTATCAAGAATATAACATTTAAAAAGGTACTCCTCGATTCTGGTTCTAGTGTGAGTTTAATGCCGTTGTCCATTTTCAAAAAGCTTGAATTGGCTCTGTACTATGTGTGTTATCGGCAGTCCAGAATGCCTGGTGGGCGGCAACAAGTCCCACCACTTTGCATCATAGCATATTTATTTCCAAAAGAAACGAAAAAAAAAAAGATATGTATAATAAGCATTTGCATTTCATATTTTCAGGGACATTCAAGAGTTCACCCAAGTTGAAGATGGACATTCCCGCTGATACTGTCAAAGAACGTACGAGGCATACCAAAGCTTATAAGATTCCGGATATTGATGTTTCGGGGTTGATAGGTTTGAGTTCTCGGTTGAAAGGGGAGGTTCTCCGTGACTTCAATCATGATTATGGAAATTTTCTCTCCATCCTCAATACATCTTTCGATCCAATGGCTTTGATCACCCTATTTCAGTTCTATGATCCGCACTTGAGATGTTTTACATTTCAGGACTATCAATTGGTCCTAACGCTCGAGGAATTTTCTTACATACTCAACATCCGAATCACTGATGATGTACCTTTCATTCGAGTTCCCGAGGTTGTGAGATTTGAAAAAATAGCTGAAGCTCTTCACATGGGTATAAAGGAGGTGGAAAGAAATTGGAAGTCATCGGGCGGTGTTTCTGGTTTCTATCTTTGCTTTTTGATTAGTAGGGCTAAGGATGCGGCTAAGAAGGAGCAGTGGGTTGATTTTAGTCGGTTGCTTGCTATCATGATTTATGGTATTGTCTTATTCCCCTCAAGAGAGAACTTTGTGAGTTTGGCGGCGATTTGTGTCTTTATGAACAAAAACCCCGTGCCAACGTTGCTTGCAGATGCTTATTTTTCAATCCATTCGAGAAGTAAGAAGGGAGAATATGTTGTTGGTTCTTGTCTTCCATTTTTGTATCAGTGGTTCATGTTGCATTTGCCGGTGAGAGGACCTTTTGTGCTCAAGAAGAGTTCTCTTAAGTGGTCAGATAGGATTGTTAACCTCACATCTTATGACATCAGGTGGAACTATTGTGTGGGGAAGATTTGGAACATCATCACTAGTTGCGGTCAATACCCCAACGTTCCTCTCATGGGAACCAGAGGTTGTATTAGTTATAATCCCACGCTCGCCTATCGTCAATTGGGATATGCAATGGAAAGGGCCCAGAATGATGTAGAAGCGTTTGAATCAGTGTACTTTGCTGATGGTAAAGATCCTCTGGAGCTAGAGAAGATATCGTATGCTTGGACTAAAGTCCATAGAAGGGATCAGACTACTTTGAGCAAGAAGGTTCCTATTGCTATGGGTCCTTACAGGAAATGGGTTGAGGCAAGAGTGGCAAATCTATTGCTGCCATTTGCGAGGTCATGTCCATTGTATGGGCAACCTCCCGTGGTTTTAACTGATACAGTTGCGGCTGAACTCTATATTCAAGCCGAAGCGGATAACATCAAACTAAAAGCAAAGGACAATGAGGTTGGCTTGGAGAGGTATTTTCAAGATCACGAAAAGGCGGAATTAGTTCGTAAACTCAAGCATGCGCAAGGTGAAGGTTCAAACATGACACGTGCCCAAAGGCGATCTCATGATTTGATGGAAGAAAGCTTGTACCGAAAACAGCAGGAATGTGCGAAGTTGCGAAGGTCCGAAAACAATAGCAAGAGAAAGGTGCAGGATTCGGAAAAGCAATTGATCGAAGAAAAAGCTAAGTCTGCTCGACTTGAAGAAGAATTGACAAGACTCCGAGCTCAGCGGAGAGGAGATGGAAGAGCTCATTTTGTTATCAGACGATCCTAGTGTCGCTGTGGAGTGGATTTGTTTGGTCTATGATGGTTGATTTGATGTTTATGCTTGATATTTGTCACCCATGTCCAGGATTGTTGGATGGGGTCGCATTTTGATGTTCTGGATTTCTTTTGTATGCCTTAAGAGCACATTGTGACACGGTTATGTGTTTTGTTTGTATGAATTCAAATTCTCAATTATGTTTGAATGAAATATGCTCAGTTTGTTGAATTATTCTCGTGTGCGGATTGTTATTCAAATATATTCGGTATCAGGGTTTCTATGTCCTATTTGAAAGTGGGATGAACTCTTGGATACCTGAAAATTGACAAACATTTCATGCATATCATTCATATATCATACATGTCATATATTTGCAGGTTTTGCAGGGCTTATATCTTATGTCTCACTGTTTTGTTATCAGAAGGAGTTCTAAGACGGCTAATCACCCGTATCCGACTAGGAGCAATCAGAGAAGGCAGATGGAACAGATTCAGGAACAAATGGCGGAAATGAGAGCTCAACTGACGGAGCAGATGAATGCGCAGATGGCACAGTTTATGGAAGCATTGACTAATGTGACCAAGGGGCAGGATGACTTGCGGGTTCTCGTCGAGAACTCCAGAAGGGTTGAGAATGGAGAACATCAAGGGCCGTTTGACGATGTGTCTGGCAGGATTGACGATCACCATGATCCGAATGAGTTTGATCACGTGGGAGGGCACTATAATCCTTTCAATCAGCATCACGGGTTTCCACCTCCACCACCATCTCGTCTGCTAGGAAGGAGAGATAATCAGAACCGTGGTAATTTGGATTTCAATGTTGAGAACTTTGATCAGGTATCAAGGCATAGTGCTGAGGGTGTGCATGATGAAGTTGAAAGGTATCGTCTGATTGAGGAACGTCTCAGGGCTGTTGAAGGCAAAGGGGTGTTAGGCATGAATATCAATGACCTGGGGTTGGTTCCTGGTGTGAGGATTCCACCAAAATTCAAAGTTCCATCTTTTGACAAATACAATGGGGCGACTTGTCCCATGACTCATGTTAAGGCGTACTATCGCAAGATGTCAGTTTATTCAGAAGATGAGGGTTTTTAATGCACTTCTTCCAAGATAGTCTTGTTGGGGCTTCTTTGGAGTGGTATGTCCAACTCGAGCGCACTCATATCCATTCTTGGAGAGATCTTGTGGAGGCTTTTATTAAGCACTATCAGTACAATGTTGATATAGCACCCAACAAGACCCAGTTGCAGAGTTTGGTTCAGGGGTCTAAAGAATCTTTCAAAGAGTACGCTCAGAAATGGCGCGAGTTAGCTGCGAGGGTTCAGCCACCGATGACTGAACATGAGATGATTGACATGTTCACCAGTAACTTGTCTGGACACTATTATTTGGCTTGCAGTGCTTCAGCTAACTTTTCTGAAATGGTGAGATATGGCGAACGTGTCGAGATGGGTCTAAAGATGGGGAAAATTCAGTTAGGAGCCTCTTCTAATTCTGCTGGTGGTAAGAAGCAAGCTGAGGGTTATGCCAGAAGGGAGAAAGGAAATGCGGATGCCATATATGGAAGAAGGGGTTCAGGAAGAAATAATTCACAGGTTAATGCTGTCATGATCCCAATGCCGCAGCAACAACAACAACATCAGCATGGAAAGCGTTCCAATAATGATCGTTATCCTCCCAGGACTAGGCCTCACAGAAAGATTGATCTGATTCCTATGACCTATGCTCAAGTGCTGCAACATTTGCTCAAGATTGAGAAGATTACTTTGAGAGATGCTCCGAATGCTCCGGACACACAATCTCCAAATTACAATGCGAATGCACGATGTGCTTTTCATTCCGGTGCTGCTGGACATGATACAGAGAGGTGTATTGCGTTGAAGAATAAAGTCCAGGACTTGTTGGATCAAAAGATAATTCAGTTCACTCCTACACCCAATATTGTCAATAATCCGATGCCTACTCACGGAGGTTCGGGTGTGAATGCCATTGAGAGTGAAGAGATAAATGTTGTATCTGATGTGGGCTGTTTGACTTTTCCTCTTGTGTCTGTGAAACAACATCTGGTTAATAATGGCATCTTCCCGGGCTGTGGTATCGATTGTAAGAATTGCAAGAGTCAACCTGAGGGTTGTGCTGATTTGAAAGGTATGGTGCAAAAATTGATTGATGAGGGTCCTCTTCAATTTTATCGAAGGTTAAGAGGCGCGAAGAGTGAGGATGATGAAGTGGCTGTGATCTCAATTCCTTATGAACCAGTTGCTCCAATATGTATCCAAGTGCCTATTCAGATACGTGTCAGTATCCCGTATGAGGAACAACCAACGGCGTTGATGATTACTGTGCCAGGGCCTATTCCATATGAGAGTGAGAAGGCCATCCCTTGGCATTATGGTTCAGACGTATATTACTATGGCACGAAGGAGGAAGGCGAGCCATCTAAAGAGAAGTTTGTTGAGGCCTCAGTTGCAAACACTGATAACTTCGCCGGTACTGGTAGGATCACTCGCAGTGGTAGGGTGTTCTCCCCTAAGCTTGTTCAAAACAATGCAGATGCTTTGGCTAAGGCCAAAGGAAAACAAGTAGTGACCGATGTCCAGAATTCTCCGACCCAAAATAAGGCACCTGATAAAGGAGTATCTTCCAAGGATGTAGAAGAATTATTGAGAATCATCAGGAAGTCTGATTACAAGGTTGTTGAGCAGTTGGGTCAGACCCAGTCAAAGATTTCCATCTTGCAACTGCTGATGTGTTCAGAAGGTCATAGAGATGCTCTTTTGAGAATCCTGAATGGTGCCTACGTCCCGCAGGAAATATCTGTGAATCAGCTAGAGGCGGTAGCCAATAATATATCCGCTGGGAACGGTTTGGGATTTACGGATCGTGATCTTCCTCTAGAAGGGAGAAACCATAACAAGGCTTTGCATATTTCGATTGAGTGTAAGGGGACGACTTTATCCCGTGTTTTGGTTGATACTGGGTCTTCTTTGAATGTACTTCCCAATTCGGCCCTCATGCGAATTGATTATGCGGGTGTTGAGTTGAGGCCTAGTGAGTTGGTTGTGCGCGCCTTTGACGGTTCAAGGAGGTCTGTGTTCGGAGAGGTAGATCTACCAATCCAAGTGGGTCCTCAGATCTTTACTACAACCTTTTATGTGATGGACATTCAACCTGCTTACTGTTGTTTGTTGGGACGACCGTGGATTCACAAGGCTGGTGCTGTGACATCCACTCTTCATCAGAAGTTGAAGTATCTGGTTGACGGTAAAGTGATGACGGTTTGTGGTGAGGAAGATTATATCGTGAGTCACTTGTCCTCTTTCCGATATGTAGAGATCGAAGGTGAGATACATGAGACGCCGTTTCAAGCATTCGAGGCCGTAAATGCTGTGAGAATTCCTCCTTATGAGATAACGAAGCCAGAAATGATTATGTCCTCTTTGAAAGATGCTCAGGTTGTCGTTGAGACCGGAAGAGTGGAAGGTTGGGGGCAAGTAATTGATGTGCGTCCCAAATTTGATAAGAATGGTCTTGGTTTCAATCCTGGAAGGCTGAATGCATCGCCCAAGTCTAGTATCCTTAGTCCGATCAAGTTCGTGAGTGGGGGTGTCATTCAAGACGGTCAGGTTGACGCCATTGTCAATGGTGAAGAGGGGGATAGTGATTGTGACTTTGATAGCTGGATTCGTCCAAGTATTCCTGGAGAGGTGCCTAGCAACTGGACAATCGAAGATGTCATCCAAGTTACACAGGCTCAGGAGTAAATTCCTTGTTTTTACTTTTCTTATCATGACATAATTCCTACGCTCTGCCCAAGGCGTAGTGAATCATTTGTAGGGCCATGCAGTTCGCATTTTTCAAAGTTAATCATGAAATAAAAGGACGTTTTTGCATTCAAATGTTTTGCTCTCTGTCTTTCTTTTTAACTTTTTCCTTTAAATGGCAATGTTTTTTCACACACTTGCACATAACTTAAAAATAAAACTAAAATAAAAACATCAATCATGCAGATGTTCCACTACCACGGATTCCATTAGTAACAGTTCCGCTATTGCTTGTTATGATTTTGACAATCCGATCTACCAAGCCGAGGAGGAAGCTTATGAAGATTGTGACCTTCCCGATGAGTTGGCCAGATTGTTGAAACAAGAAAAGAAAGCAATTCAGCCGCATCAGGAGGCATTTGAGATGGTAAATGTTGGCGCTAAAGAGCAAGTCCGAGAAGTCAAGATAGGGGCTGCACTTGAGAATAGTGTGAAGCAGAGGCTTATTGCTATGTTGAAAGAGTATACGGATATCTTTGCTTGGTCCTATGAGGATATGCCAGGTCTTGATACAGATATTGTGGTACACCGTCTACCTCTCAAGGAAGATAGTCCTCCTGTCAAGCAGAAGCTTCGAAGGACTCGCCCAAATATGTCTGAGAAGATTAAGAAAGAGGTTGAGAAACAGTTTGATGCTGGCTTTCTGCAAGTTGTGAATTACCCGCTGTGGGTCGCTAATATTGTTCCTGTGCCTAAGAAGGACGGAAAGGTCAGGATGTGTGTTGATTATAGAGATTTGAACAGGTCGAGTCTGAAAGATGATTTTCCTCTTCCCCACATTGATGTGCTGGTTGATAATACTGCTCCTTTCAAAGTGTTCTCCTTCATGGATGGCTTCTCTGGGTACAATCAGATCAAGATGGCGCCAGAAGATATGGAGAAAACAACGTTTATCACACCATGGGGAACTTTCTACTACAAAGTGATGCCTTTTGGGTTGAAAAACGCAGGGGCAACGTATTAGCGCGCCATGGTGACTCTTTTTCATGACATGATTCACAAAGAGATTGAAGTGTATGTCGACGACATGATTGCAAAGTCTCACACTGAAGAAGAGCACTTGGTTCACTTGCAGAAGTTGTTTGAAAGGCTTCGGGAATTCAGACTGAGGTTGAATCCAAACAAATGCACTTTCGGAGTGCGATTCGGAAAGTTGTTGGGCTTTGTTGTTAGTGGAAAAGGTATTGAGGTCGATCCTGCCAAAATAAAAGCCATACAAGAGATGCCTGAGCCGAGAACAGAAAAAGAGGTTCGTGGTTTCTTAGGGAGGTTGAACTACATTGCTAGATTCATCTCTCATCTTACGGCCACTTGTGAACCAATATTCAAATTACTAAGAAAAGATCAGACGGCCAGGTGGAATAATGATTGTTAAAAAGCATTCGAAAAAGTGAAAGAGTATCTGCAGGAACCTCCGATACTAATGCCTCCAGTTCCAGGAAGGCCTTTGATTATGTACCTCACAGTTCTTGAAAATTTAATGGGATGTGTGCTGGGTCAACATGACGAGTCTGGCCGAAAAGAGCATGCAATATACTACCTTAGCAAAAAGTTTACCGACTGTGAATCCCAATACTCATTGCTCGAGAAAACTTGCTGTGCTTTGGTGTGGGCTGCTCGCCGGCTGAGACAGTATATGTTGGTTCACACCACCTTATTGATTTCCAAGATGGATCCTATCAAGTATGTCTTCGAGAAGCCCGCTCTTTCCGGAAGAGTAGCCAGGTGCCAAATGATCTTGACTGAATATGATATCCAATATACTACTCAGAAAGCCATCAAAGGTAGTGTGTTGGCGGATTATCTTGCACATCAGCCGGTCGAAGATTATGAACCGATGAAATTTGAATTCCCCGATGAGGACGTGTTATATAGCAGAGATTGTAACATTCCCGGACCAGAGGAAGGACCCGAACCAGGATCGCGATGGACGCTCGTGTTCGATGGTGCCTCTAATGCACTTGGGAATGGTGTTGGAGTTGTAATTACTTCTCCATCTGGTTTTCATATTCCGTTTATAGCTTGAATCTGTTTTGATTGCACTAATAATATGGCTGAGTATGAAGCTTGCATCTATGGTATCGAAGCTGCGATCGATTTGCGAATCAAGTACTTGAAAGTTTATGGGGATTCCAATCTTGTCATTAGCCAGATTAATGGAGATTGGGAAACTCGCCATCAGAATCTGATTCCATACAGGGAGCATGTGATGAGACTCATTTCGTACTTTGATGAGATCACATTCGAGCATATTTCTAAAGAAGAGAACAATCTTGCTGATGCTCTCGCTACTTTGGCTTCCATGTTCAAAGTGATATGGGCCAATGAAGCGCCTAACATTACCATCAACAGGTTGGATGAACCAGCATTTTGCTTTGAGGATGATGTTGAATTGGATGGTAATCCCTGGTATCATGATATCAAAAAGTTCCTCGAAACTCAAGAGTATCCCCCCGAAATGTCGGTGACTGATAAGAAGTTTCTGAGAAAGTTTGCAGCTAAGTTTTACCTCAACGGTGGGGTGTTGTACAAGAGGCATCATGACGGTGTGTTGCTCCGATGTGTTGTGAAGGAAGAAGCTTCGAAAATCATAGAAGAAATGCACGAAGGCGAGTTTGGTACCCATTCTAGTGGGCATACAATGGCTAAGAAGATCTTGAGGGCTGGTTATTATTAGTCCACTATGGAAACTGATTGTCATAACCATGTCAGAATTTGTCACAAGTGCCAGATCTATGCTAATAAAGTGCACGTGCCGCCTGTGCCTTTGAATGTCTTGACTTCTCCGTGGCCTTTTGCAATGTGGGGCATTGACATGATTGGAGAGATTAAGCATACTGCTTCTAATGGACATCGCTTCATTTTGGTTGCCATCGATTACTTCACCAAGTGGGTTGAAGCCGCATCTTATGCGAATGTTACCAAGCAAGTGATTACTCGCTTTATCAAGCACAACATAATCTGTCGTTATGGGATTCCTGAGAAAATCATCACTGATAATGGATCGAATCTTAATAACAAGATGATGAAGGAGCTTTGTGAGTCCTTCAAGATCAAGCATCATAATTCTTCTCCGTATCGTCCAAAGATGAATGGTGCTGTTGAAGCAGCCAACAAGAACATTAAGAAGATTGTACAGAAGATTGTACAAATTTTGGGGGGAAAATTTGTTGAATTTTGAACTGATGTGGTTACTGATCTTATGCCTTTGTGTTATGCAGGTTTGCATTTTAGTGCAAGATTTGGCTCATTGTTGCAGCAAATTTGGAGTTTTGTCTTTGGCTTTGAAGGTGCAGAGGTATAATGTTGCAGAATTTTGGACAATAGTGTTTGGCATGGAGAGTGGAGCAGAGTGCAGGTTATGCAGCAAACATGATGTTGAGATGTAAGAAAAGCCCTTTTTTTTGGACATAAGTGACAACAAATTATAATAATAATAACTATAAAACTTAATATTAACAATAAAACAATAATAACTATATAATAATAATAATAATAATAATAATAATAATAATAATAATAATAACAAAAATAATAATAATAATGATGACAAAAAGTGTTAAAACAAAAAAGAGAATAAAAACCAATTTTTTGAATTCAATGAAGAATCTCTCCTTTTCTATGTTTTTTTCTATATTTTAAAACTAGTTAAAAACAATAATAAACCTTAAATCAAAATAAAAATTAATATAAAATGCTACTAATCCTAATAAATGAACTGTTGTGAAAAACGATACCAATAACAAAGTATAATAGGGAATTAGGGAAGAGAATAAGAACACAAGAATTGGTTATAACTGCTATTCTTTTACTTTCTCTTAAAACAAGATTACAAGTTTACAAGAATAACAAATAACCTCTCTCACCCTAAATTAGGATTTGCAGCTTAGCAATGATGAGAGACTAGTATGCTATTTATAATAAAACCTAACATACTAACTAATGGGCTTTTTCAGCAAGGCCCATTACACAAGCCAACTTAATACACAAGCTAACTTAACAAATTAGGGTTTAAACACTAAAACCTAATTTAACATGCTAACAACCCTAGCATCTTCGACATCTGCATGCTAGACCCATCTTCGACTACAGCATGCACACTTCGACACCAGCATGTGAGCAACCCTTCGACTTCATGCTTAACTCTGTCGGACTGTCGAACCAAGAAGCTACCCTTCGACAATACTAGAGTTCGATCCAATATCTCACAAATCTCCACCTTGGACCTAACTCTACAACGTCAAGGAACAAACTAGCTTTCTTCATGCAGCTTTATCAACTGCATACAGTGGAAAAACTTGCAACTCGGCAATGTCTTGGTGATCATATCAGCAGCATTGTCTTCAGTCGAAACCTTCAGCACTTGGACTTCTCCACGCTCGATTACTCCTCTGACGAAATGCAGCCTCACATCAATGTGCTTAGTTCGCTCATGATAGGCTGAATTCTTTGACAGGTGTATTGCACTTTGACTATCACATTTAACAGTGATACCTCGACCTTGAAGTTTCAGCTCCTTTGCAAAACCTTCAAGCCACAATGCTTCTTTCACAGCTTCAGTGAGAGCAATATATTCCGCTTCAGTGGTTGATAGAGCAACAACCTTCAGAAGTGTTGCTTTCCAACTAATTGCAGTGCCAAACATAGTGAAAACATATCCAGAAATAGATTTTCTGGAATCCATACAACCTGCATAATCAGAGTCGACATATCCTTCTATTACTGCTTTACTATTTTCACCCAAGGCTCCACCATAAATTAGGACTCTATTCAGAGACCCATTTATGTACCTTAAAATCCACTTCAATGCTTGCCAGTGAGCCTTTCCAGGATTCGCCATGTACCTGCTTACAAGACTGACTGCGTAAGTTATGTCGGGTCTAGTACAAACCATAGCATACATCAAAGAACCAACTATATTAGCATACGGAATGCTATTCATATAGGCTCTTTCGACATCAGTACTGGGACACTGATCAATACTCAGCTTGAATTGAGGGTTTGTTGGAGTCACAACTGGCTTCGAATTCGACATACCAAACTTTTCAAGAATCTTCCGTAGATATGCCTCTTGAGATAGGCATAACTTCGACTTCTTTCTATCTCTTCGAATGTCAATTCCAAGAATCCTGGAAGCAGCTCCCAGATCCTTCATATCGAACTCCTTATTGAGTTCAGCCTTCACCCTCGTCACATCTTCAACATTGTTGCTTGCTATGAGAATATCATCCACATAAAGCAACAAAATAACAAATGAATTACCAGGTCGAAATCTGAAGTAAACGCAGTGGTCGAACTGACTTCTAATGAAACTTATGCGTGCCATGAAATTGTCGAATCTCATATTCCACTGTCGAGGAGATTGTTTCAGCCCATACAAAGATCTCTTTAACTTGCACACATAATCTTCCTTCCCCTTTTCGACATACCCTTCAGGTTGCCTCATCAGGATCGTTTCATCTAGATCACCATACAAGAACGCAATCTTCACATCCATCTGTTCCAGTTCAAGATCGAACTGTGCCACCATGGCAAGCAACATTCGAATGGACCTATGCTTCACAACAGGAGAAAACACATCATTGAAGTCGACACCTTCTTTCTGAGTGAAACCCCTTGCAACTAACCTTGCCTTGTATCTTTTCGACGTCACTCCTTCAATTCCTTCCTTAACTTTGAAAATCCATTTACAGCTGACTAACCTTGCCCCAACAGGTTTCTTGATCAGTTCCCAAGTATGATTATCATGAAGATATTTCATCTCATCATCCATGGCCTTCAGCCATTCAGTCTTATTTCGACTCCTCATAACTTCCTTATAGTCTCTAGGTTCTTCGTCTAGAACCTCACTTGCAGAGATTAAGGCATAAGCTATAAGATCTGCATATCCAAGTCTCTGAGGTGGCTTGATGACTCTTCTCGACCTATCTCTCGACAATAGGTAGTCATCGTCAGTTTCCTCAACTTCAGCATCTTCTGCTTCTTCTTCGACTTCATCTGGGATATGCAATTCAGCATCAACATGCTCCACCTCAACAGGAATCTCTACCTGTTCCAGCTCTTCGTCAGATGTTTCTGTACTTCGACCAACATCATTAGTTTTCTTAAAAGCCATTTCAGCTTCATTGAAAACTACATCTCGACTGGTGATACACCTCCTGTGACCTGGCTCTAGGCACCATAGTCTATAAGCTTTGACTCCTTCAGGGTATCCCATGAACATGCATTTCAGAGCTCTAGGTTCGACCTTGTCTTGCCTAATGTGAGCATAGGCTATGCAGCCAAATACTCTCAGTTTGTCGAGATCTGGTGGATGTCCCGACCAAACTTCTTCAGGTGTCTTCATATCTAACGCTGTCGAAGGACATCTGTTTATCAGATATGTTGTTGTCGAAACAGCCTCAGCCCAGAACACCTTTGTTAACCCTGCACTAGTCAACATGCATCTGACTCTCTCCAAAATAGTTCGATTAAACCTTTCAGCCAAACCATTTTGCTGTGGAGTACCTGCAGTAGTTCTATGCCTTGCAATACCAGAGGCAGCACAAAAACTGTCGAATGCCTCATTGCAAAATTCAAGGCCATTGTCGGTTCTCAACCTCTTGACCTTTCTGCCAGTCTGATTTTCAACCAGAGTCTTCCAACTTTTGAAATTCTCAAAAGTTTCATCCTTAGTCTTCTGGATGAATACCCATAATTTTCTGGAATAATCATCTACTATGGATAGAAAATACCTTGCTCCTGAATGTGATGGACACCTTGCAGGCCCCCAAAGATCAGCATGGATGTAATCAAGGGATCCATGTGTTCTTTGTTTGCCTTTGTTGAACTTCACTCTGCAAGATTTTCCAAGTACACAGGGTTCACAAAACTTCAGCTTTTCTACTTTGTCTCCACCAAGCAGATTTTGTTTCCCTAATTCGACCAGACCCCTTTCACTGACATGGCCCAATCTCATGTGCCAGATTTCTGTTTTCGACAAAGGTTTCGTGGATGCAACATTTGTCGAACCACTTACAACTTCAGCCTCAAGGGTATACAAGCCTTGTTTCTTCACGCCTCTCAAGACTTCCTTCGAACCCTTCATGACTCTTAGGATACTTTTCTCTCCTTGGAAAACATATCCTTTCTTGTCGAATTCACCAAGAGAAAGCAGATTTCTCTTCAAATCAGGAACATACCTGACTTCAGTCAACAACCTTATTGACTCATCATGGAGCTTGAATCTCACAGATCCAACACCTGCAATCTTGCAAGCCTTGTTGTTTCCCAGCAATACTGATCCACCATCTTGATCACATAATTCCTCGAACAAGTCTTTGTTTGGAGTCATGTGCCAAGTGCAACCTGAATCCATAATCCACTCCTTCTTAGAGTCACTGCTTGAAACCACAAGAACATCAGATGATTCGAAATCATCTTGAACAATGGCAGCGTTGCCATTATCCTTACCTCCATGATATTTCAAGCGTTCAGGGCACACCTTTCTTGTGTGACCCTCCTTCTTACAATGGTAGCATCAAATGCCAGATGCTTCGCCACTGTAAGTCTTCGACTGACTTTTGCCTTTCTTCTTGTCGAACTTACCATCCTTTCGTAAGAGTTTTCCTTTAACGGCCAAACCTTTGCCAACAGTCGAAGGTTTATGTTCCTTTCGTTCATTCAAGTCCTTAGAGTACAAGGCTGATTGAACTTCTTCAAACGTCAGGGACTCCCTTCCATACAAGAGAGTTTCTTTGAAGTGAGCATGTGATCGAGGCAAAGAACACAATAGTAACAGCGCTTGATCTTCATCATCGATCTTCACATCAATATTTTCAAGATCAAGAATCAGCTTGTTGAACATATCCAACTGCTCAGCCAATACTTTGTCTTCAATCATCTTGAATGAATACAAGGCTTGCTTCAGGTAGAGTCGATTTACCAGCGATTTGGTCATATACAAACTTTCAAGTTTCACCCATAACCCTGATGCCGTCGTCTCCTTTGATACCTGCCGGAGAACCTTATCACCAAGGCTCAACAAAATTGCGCTGTGTGCTTTCTCGATCATATTTGTCTTCTCCGCTGCCGTCAATTCTGCATTCATGGCTGCCTCTCCCTTCAACGCTTCCAAACAACCCTGCTGAACCAGTAGGGCTTTCATCTTCAAGCGCCACAGACCGAAATCATTCACTCCGGTGAACTTTTCAATCTCATACTTTGTTGAAGGCATCTTCTCCACGCTCACCGCACCAATTTGTTGTGAAAAACGATACCAATAACAAAGTATAATAGGGAATTAGGGAAGAGAATAAGAACACAAGAATTGGTTATAACTGCTATTCTTTTACTTTCTCTTAAAACAAGATTACAAGTTTACAAGAATAACAAATAACCTCTCTCACCCTAAATTAGGATTTGCAGCTTAGCAATGATGAGAGACTAGTATGCTATTTATAATAAAACCTAACATACTAACTAATGGGCTTTTTCAGCAAGGCCCATTACACAAGCCAACTTAATACACAAGCTAACTTAACAAATTAGGGTTTAAACACTAAAACCTAATTTAACATGCTAACAACCCTAGCATCTTCGACATCTGCATGCTAGACCCATCTTCGACTACAGCATGCACACTTCGACACCAGCATGTGAGCAACCCTTCGACTTCATGCTTAACTCTGTCGGACTGTCGAACCAAGAAGCTACCCTTCGACAATACTAGAGTTCGATCCAATATCTCACATGAACAAAGTTAAATTAGAAATTAAAACACAATTTTTTTGATATATTTTTTAGAAAAGATAATAGTAATAAACACATATATACATTTACCGTCTAAAAAAAGAAATTTCGGATAAATATTTAACCCGAATGAAAAATATACAAATATACAAAATGCAAGGTTTTTTTGTTGACTTTAATCAATATGCAACGATGTGATGATTGAATGATGAATGCGCGAGACACATCCAAATGAATGAAATACATATGGCAAAAATTGCGGTGCGACAGATGCCCCTATTTAAGTTTCTTCTATCGAAGATGTGAAGAGACTTAAATACAAAGTACACAATATTTGTCCTAAGATCGCCGCAACAATGCTTATGACATGAATGCAATGGACACTTTTTTTTAATGCAATATGATATGAGACACTCTGGATTATGTGGGGAATATAGTGTCACAAAAGACAAACTGTTGATGGAGAAACTTGGAAATGAGAGATAAAAACTCTGGGTAAAAAGGTAGTGGGAATGTCTAAGAGTAGCTTTAGACGATGGAAATCATCAGAGACATTCAAGAGTGGCTTTGAATGAATCTGAAACAAAACTTTGGGTAGGAACGTCTAAGAGTGGCTTTAGACGACACCAAACATCAGAGACATTCAAAAGTGGCTTTGAATGAATATGAAAATAATCCAAACTCTAAGGAAACATCGGAGACATCCAATAGTAGCTTCGGATGGAAGGAAACCCAACAAGACTCAATAGTGGCTTTGAATGCAAGAGGAGACCTACGAACTCGGAGATATGGCAGAGACGTCCAAGAGTAGCTTTGAACAAATGGAATCCAAACTCTAAAAACATCGGGGATAATCCAACAGCAGCTTTGGATAATACGGAAACCAAAAAGATTCAACAGTAGCTTTGAATGCAAAAAGGAAACCTGAACCAGAAAATATATCAGAGTCATCCTGAGGAGCAATAGATGAAATGGATACCAATTTTGGAAAATACGAGCAACCATCTAATAGTAGCATTGGATGGGAAGGAAAAAACAAACTCAAGAACATCCAAGAGTGGCTTTGGATGAGAAAAGAATGGTATTCTAGCTCAGAGACATAAAGATCATTCAACAGTAGCTTTGAATAACACTTTACTAGGGATTGTGATATCCAACAGTAGCTTTGGATAAAAGGTGAAAAACAACATGTCCAACAGTAGCTTTGGACAGGGAGAAACAAATATAAATCCAAGAGTAGCTTTGGACAAAGAGAAACAAAAAGACATCCAATAGTAGCATTAAACGAAGAGAGACAAATACAAATCCAAGAGTAGCTTTGGATGAAGAGACAAACATCGTTTTGGTAGATGCCAAGTAAGTTGGGCTTTGATCTCAAGGTGAAGTGTTGATAACAACAGGACCTTGAAAGAATGCAGATGAGTATGAATTTTGTTGCGATGCATGATATTAAATGTTCTATGCATGAGATGTGAATGATTAATGTAATGTAATTGGTTACGACAACAGAGGTAGACTCTTTTGGTGAGGGTAGATCGAAACTCTGATTCCTTAACACAAGAACACTGCCAATCATGGTCTTGTCACACTGATGATCCTCTTGGAAGGACTGATAAACTGCTTGGGGATTGCGGAGGAAGACTTCCCATGACTGGCTGATTGTTACCTGATCGTTGCTTCAGTCCTTGAAATGAAAGTTGGGAATGCTTGCCCCAGTATAAGTCTTGAACAACAGGATCTTGAAGTAACGTGCCTATGATAGGATCACTGATCAAGTCTCTTGACTGTTTGAACTTCCTCGAAAGATGAGTACTTATAAATAAAGTTTTCATTCAAAATGGTAATTTTAATGCAACGCTCAAAGCATATTTTGAAATCAAAACCATTGTAGGAATGATATTATTGATGTAAAGAAAAATGAATCAAAAGTCCAAACACAATTGTTTAGACATTCAAAGTGATGGATAAAGCAAAAGGTATGGTAAAACAAACAATTTGCAAAGATCTTTAGGAGTCAGGTTAACGCAACCTTGTTGTAGCATGCTTTCAAAATAAACCTTGCTTCAATTAGGTTTTTTGAAGGTTGTAACGTGGCTTGGTTCACGGTTTCAGAAACAAAGGATATAGGCTCAAAATATATTTGGACCCACCCCATTCTTCGTGATGATCTTCCATCCTACACTCAGTTAATTCAAATTATGCATTCAGGTTCCAAGAGGCTTTGGAATTACACCTATTCATAATGATGATGGTTTAAAGACCAAAGGAATCTTTGAGATGGCAGTCACCTCTTCCTTTCGATAGTCACAACGTTTTATTGTTGTTCAAGGAGTTTATTGACTTCCATTTTTTTTATATCCCTAACTTTTGCCTGAACTGTTTCTTTTTGAGATCACAATCAGCGGGATGCCCCAATTTTGCCTAAGTCTCCTTCGTAGGTTTTGACTTAGCGGGCTTTTTTCTTTGAATATTTTTTGTTATCGGAAAGATAGTGACTGCCTTGATAATAATTAACGATAACCATCTTGGTCACTTTTGATTGAAACCCTTATTGGAAGGTGTACTTTATGATTCTCTTGAATTGAATGCACAAACAAATTAACTGAGAACTACCCTGCCCCAGGTTAAAATTGCGGGTTTTTTCGTTTAAAAAGAAACTCCAACTTCGATGGCTCGGAGGAGTTGACAAGGGATTAACTTCCTTATTTCTCCAGTGTTTGGGGATTGAAACAATGCCTGTACATCATCAGCAAAGTAGTATTTAAAAGCATACAGTTCAACAATTTGGGTATTTCGTTGTCATCATCCTCCCTCCAATCTTTGCATAAAACACAAGTTTGATAGAAGAAAGTGAACAAGAGATATATTTTTTGTTTTTTTTGAAAGATAAAGCATAAAGAAGCACACAATGGATGTAAATGGATTGATTCAAATATGCAATGCTCATTTCATTAAAATTAACATTTTGAAACAAACAACATTCAATGCAGCACACAGTACCAACAAGAGAATTGCAAACAGTAAGGAAACATGGCCTAGTGAAATAATCAGTGACGAGGATGATCCATCATGACTGATATATTTGCTCTTCAATTGGATAAATTCCACTCTTAGAAAATATTTGCCTCGTTGAAGTTCTTCCATAGTCTTCAAATTCATGCCTCCAGTTCAATGTGTTGAGGAATCAACTTGACGGTAGACATACCACTCGAGGATGAAGACAGACAAAATGAATCTTTTGTTGACAACTTGAATGCATGAATGCAGATGCATGATTTGATTTGATTTTTACATGCAGGAATGATGCAATGTCATATGATATGGAATGCAACACGGTGTTATACAAAGACTGAATGATAAATGTAAATGGATAAAAGAACCTACTGAGGAAAGCTTCTTATAATAGGACCGTTCAATATTATTTTACCCAAGAATCCCCTCACAAGGTTAGCTCTAAGGTTTTTGATAGTAGAGATACCTACATCACCATAGATGGAACGGGTTCTAAAGGTCCTTGGAGTTAACGACGAAATCAGATTTTCGTCATGCGACGGGAAAACCATCTTATGACAAATCTCATGACTAAGTCTCCTCCAAGTGGGGTTTTCGTATTAGCCATTCAAGGTGTTCACCTTGGGAACTAGCACTACACAACCACCTCCTAACTTATGTTTTTTCTCTTGTTTTTCAAAAGCTCGGGTTGAGAGCTCCACTCAAGTATCATTCCCATACCCACAAATGAGTATATACAGAAATAAATAAAAAGCGGTAAAGCAAGAGTAAAGAAACATAAATAGTACAAGAATAAATATAAAGAACATAAGCATAAAAAACACAAGTATAAACAAACAAAAGCAAACACTCAAATACAAAACAAACTAAACTAGGGTTGACCCTCGTAGGATTGTATGTCCCCAGCAGAGTCGCCACTTTGTGTAGCGGCAAAAATGTGACTCGAGCGTTTTCGCACGCTCGAAGTACAACAGAGTCGCCACCGAACTTTATTTATTCCAAGAAGGAAAGGGAAACTATCGATAAAACCCACAAAGAAAAATGAAACGGATAAGATGGTCATCGCAACCAAATTAGGATTCGGGAGTCGGTTAAGCAAGGGGAAGGTATTAGCACCCCTCACCTCCATCGTACTCGATGGGACCCATTTAGTTAATTTTGTGTTTGAGTGTTAGCGTGATGTTTGCGTTCTTTAGCTTATTAATCGAGAAAAGGTAAAAGAAAAGGTTTTTAGGTTTTTATTATAGTGAAGAAAAAAGAAAAGATTTTTTATTATTATGCTCGCCAAGTCGTTTGTATCTTGTGCCTACGTATTCCCTCGTGCAATGGGAAAGTCAGAGCAATCGTAGTTCGGGCGAAGAACCACGAAAAGTTTGTTGGTTGATTTTAGCGAGAGGTACTCGATCGCTTTTCAAATGGAAATACCACGCGCACATGGATATGAGATCACTACAAGAATGGATGACTAAATCAAGAGTGAGACGAGATTTTGGCCATCATCGCATTCTAGTGGAAGATATTCGATCTACACATGTGGAAGTATGTTCGCATATGAAATTGACTAAGCGTCTCGTTTATGAAAAAATGGTAAGGAGATATTTGCGGACGTTTAGCAAAGGATTGAGCATAGGTGTGCACCTAGCGCGTCTTTACCCAAGGTATTCAACAGGAGCGAGCCCCATTGTCACTTGTTGTCCTTGTTAATTAAAGTGTTTTAATTCAAAAGATCAAGGTATTCAAGAGGTGCGCACTTCTTGTCACTTGATCACTTTGATTTTTATTAATGTGTTTTGATTCAAAAGATCAAGGTATTCAAGAGGTGCGCACTTCTTGTCACTTGATCACTTTGATTTTATTAATGTGTTTTGATTCAAAGGATCAAGGTATTCAAGAGGTGTTCACTTCTTGTCACTTGATCACTTTGATTTGATTAAGCTGTTTTGATTCAAAGGATCAAGGTATTCAAGAGGTGTTCACTTCTTGTCACTTGATCACTTTGATTTGATTAATGAAGATTTTAATTCAAAGGACCAAAGGTATTCAAGAGGTGTTCACTTCTTGTCACTTGATCACTTTGATTTGATTAAGAAAGCTCTTTATTTAATGTTTTAATCCAAAAGAACCGAGGTATTCAAGAGGTGTACACTTCTTGTCACTCGATCTTTCGGTATAGTTTAAAGAATTTTTGTAAGGAAGAAAACTCGACGTTGGATCGAGAAATTATTTGAAACAACTTGGCATTGTACCAAGATTTATTTATTTTTGGATTTTTAATAATGTAGAACGAACTTAAAAAAAACATGTCTTTTATTTATATTTTTATATATGAAGTTAGAAATAAAAAATAAAAAGCAATAAGTATTAAAAGAAAATAAAACAAAATGTAACAAAAATATAACTATAATGGGCTTTAAAAAAACAGCAAAACAGGGGGGTGCGATCTGCGATTCGGGTTGACTGGGTTTCAATTCAAAAGCCCAAAATGAAATAACAATAAACCCTAAACACACAAAAGTCTTCCCCAAACCTCAATCATCTTCACGCCTCCTCTCACCCTTGCTTCTCTCATCTCCTCACGATAAACAACAAAACAGAAACAAACTCTCGCCTCTCTCGATCACAGATTCATCTCTCAATCTCTCCCGCTCTCTCGCAGCCCTCACTCTCTAAAAAATTATAATCAAAAGCAACCAAAGAGGTCTACACAAATATTCAAACTAAACAGCCATAGCAAAACATCAACAAGAGCAGAGTAGATTTACAAACCAAGTCCTAAAGTCAAGTGCAAAAGCGGTTACCGTCAAAGAGATAGATTGTTGCGTCGCTGGGGATGATGAAGATTACGCGTCGGTGTTGCGGTTTGTCATGCGGAAGATGTTGAAAAGTGGCTGCTACCGTGGTTGTTTTGTTTTTGTGTGCTACTGTTTTGTGTGACTCGGTTTTGCAGATGGATGTGAAGGAAATTATTCTGGATGTGGTTGAGGTTTATTGAAGTGAGGTTTATGGAGAATGAATCTGCAGATGAAGTGATTTGATGAAGGTTGTGAGGTTGGTGATTTGTGTGTGGTATGAAGGTTGTGATAGTTTATTCGATAAACTTTGGCAGAGGTTTTGTAAGATGTTAGGAAGACTGTTTGGAGTGAATTCTGCAGAGTTTGGTGGCTAATCCTCCCCTGTTACTGTGTTTTTGTTCTTCTTTTATAGAGGAATCAGAATGTGTTTTGGGGGGAAAATTTGTTGAATTTTGAACTGATGTGGTTAATGATCTTATGCCTTTGTGTTATGCAGGTTTGTATATCCATTTTAGTGCAAGATTTGGCTCATTGTTGCAGCAAATTTGGAGTTTTGTCTTTGGCTTTGAAGGTGCAGAGGTATAATGTTGCAGAATTTTGGACAATAGTGTTTGGCATGGAGAGTGGAGCAGAGTGCAGGTTATGCAGCAAACATGATGTTGAGATGTAAGAAAAGCCCTTTTTTTTGGACATAAGTGACAACAAATTATAATAATAATAACTATAAAACTTAATATTAACAATAAAACAATAATAACTATATAATAATAATAATAATAATAATAATAATAACTAAAATAATAATAATAATAATGATGACAAAAAGTGTTAAAACAAAATAGACAATAAAAACCAATTTTTTGAATTCAATGAAGAATCTCTCCTTTTCTATGTTTTTTTCTATATTTTAAAACTAATTAAAAACAATAATAAACCTTAAATCAAAATAAAAATTAATATAAAATGCTACTAATCCTAATAAATGAACAAAGTTAAATTAGAAATTAAAACACAATTTTTTTGATATATTTTTTAGAAAAGATAATAGTAATAAACACATATATACATTTACCGTCTAAAAAAAGAAATTTCGGATAAATATTTAACCCGAATGAAAAATATACAAATATACAAAATGCAAGGTATTTTTGTTGACTTTAATCAATATGCAACGATGTGATGATTGAATGATGAATGCGCGAGACACATCCAAATGAATGAAATACATATGGCAAAAATTGGGGTGCGACAGGCGGCTTAGGCAAAAAAGGGATAAAGGTGAATGGCTACATCTCGCATGCCACCTTGGCAATCACTCTTCATACATGCTTAGGGCTCCCGACCGAGGGATAAGCAAGACCCCGTGTTCTTGAGTTCGCACCTGGCGGCTCAAATCCCTAAAGCATTCACAACATCCAATCACTTTGTTTGAGGCTCCCGACCGAGGGATAAGCAAGACTCCGTGTTCTTGAGTTCGCACCTGGCAACTCAAATCCCTAAAGGCACTCCCAAACCCCGTCGGGTCCACAAGTTCAGTGATGTCACATCAATCAGTTGTTAAATCGGGCAGTGATCAATCCTAATGAGTACGGTCTTCCAAAGCAAGGAGATGAGAACGTCGAGGTTATAAAAGTGATAGCGGGATCGAAACCAATGGATATCCGTTTCACATTGCCATTCCTCTTCTATTCAAAAAAATGTGCAGTTACCTCTTACTAGGAATTGCTTCTTAAATGTATTCGCCCTCTTTCGGGCATTTTTTTCAATAAACTTCTTTTCATCTCAAAAGCCGTTTTCTTTTACTGTTTTGTTTGCATAAAACGTCCTGAGTTTGTGTTAAACTTTGCATATGAAAACTGCATTGCTTTTACAATACATGATTAGAAATGATAAAACCATTGAATCTACTTCGAAGTCTTGTGTAACCAGGATGGCAGACCAATATGCCATACTATATCCTGGGGCATTTTTCATTTGTTTGTCTCGCAGGTACGTCCTTGCAAGCGCTTCGCATCAGCATATTGACGGACCTGGCTATGAGAGATTCTCATTCCCCAGCTGAGTATATCTGGATGAGACTTTCTTTGTTCCAAGATTCTCATATCCTCATCAAAGCACATCTTGATGCATTCTCTATGCTCCAGAAGTCTTATTTACCGGCAGAATGCATTCTCCCCAGTCGATGCATGGTCGGGTGGTATCTAATTCCCCGGCAAGCTCTTAATGAGGTTCCTTGCCCGAAACTCCTCGTTCTCCCCAGTAGAGCGTTTCTCTCCCCAATAGATTGACATGTTTTCCCCAGGAGAGTCATCTTATTCCCCGGTGGAGTTGTCTTAACAAAAGGTTCTTATGCTAAGTTCCTTATCCCCAGTGGATCTCTCATCTCCTCAGTGGATCTCAATGTAGAATTATTCATCTTCCCCACTGAGTTCTTTCCTCAAGAGAGATTCATGTGCATCCTCAGCGGAATCTATATCCGTCCAGGATTTCCCCAGCGGAATGCGTCCTGCACAAGCAAGTTGGTCACTCCCCATCAGAGTTGTCTTCATGACTTGCCTTTATCTCCACATCCCCAGAGTGTCGAGAATTTTCTTCTCCAATGAAGTTGCCAGGGTTTTTCCCCCAAGCAAGTAAGTGGGATGTTCTTATCTTCAAGCAAGATTTATTTCCCAAACAGAGCTCGCGTCTAGATTTGATCGTCTCCAGCAGATTTCTGATCCATCTTTGCCAGCTCGCAGTTTGTGACTCCTGGTCACTCGTCTTGTCCTCCCCGCAGAGTTCCATAATCTCTCCAGGACGTCTTCATCAATTCAGTGCTCCTCCGTTGTCTCCCTAAGCAACGTTCGAATCATGCATCATTCGCATTGCATTCTCTAACCGTGTAGTGTCTTCCTTCTTGGAAACGTTATTCCATGCACATTCATACATGCATATCGTATCTGTTTCTTTTCGCAGGAAAGTTATCCAGATTCAAATGCTCCCCAGAGAGCAATATTCGCCTAGTCATTACAAGCGCTTATCCTGATGTTTTGAATCAGAAGAGGATTATTCTACTTATTTTCTGGCGCAGCTCAGATCAGTTCAAAGACATTCCTATTCCCGATGCCCCCAGATCGGTGGAAGATATTTGTTCCTATCCTGGTATTCAGCTCAGTTGAAGGAACCGCCTCCAGATCTCCCAAGATCTTCCGAAGGAGCAAGCCCTCTGATGCATCAGATCAGTCAGAAATATCTACTCCCTGATGATTTAGATCGTTCAGAAGAAGAAATTCGTCTGCCCAGTCCTGATGCCTAACCATCAGTTGAAGACGCTTTCTTTACCCGGCGTACACAGTTTGGAAGAGATATTCGTTCCTATTCCTGATAAATCAGACTTTCAGTTGAGGGAACCGCCTCCGTATCTCGCCAATCTTACGAAGGAGCAAGCCACTGATACCCAGATCAGATGGAGATATCTGCCTGATTGACTTTTTCATTCAGATGAAGATTGTCCTACTTATTTTCTGGCATCATGTCCAGATCAGTTTAAAGGCATTCTTTCCCCGGCGTACACAGTTTGGAAGAGATGTTGTTCCTATCCTGATTTCCAGTTCAGTTGAAGGAGCCGCCTCCGGATCCCCGTGGTCTTACGAAGGAGCTAGCCGCTAATTCCCAGATTAGTAGGAATATCTACCTGATGATTTAATTGCATCAGAAGAGATGTCTGCCCAGATTCCCAGATCAGAGATACCTATTACCCGTTGATGTTCGATTCAACCGATGTATCTCCTTCGATTCCCAGATCGACTTAAGACATCTATCCCGATGCAAGTTCGGAGACATCTGCTACGTCTGATACTCAGATCAATCGAGATGTTCCTTCTCTTGATGCCCAGATCATTTGAAGTGTTTCCCCCGCCTGTGGGTGCCCGTTCCTTCTTATCACGAGTTGGAGCATATTTATTATCCAGATCAATTGAAGTTTTTTCTCCTCGCTTGCGGGGTGGTACATTCTTTCTTTTTACAAGATGGAATCTTCTATTGATCAAGAGCGCAAATTTTCGAGTTCATTCTGGTATTCAATCTCCTTCCACCTCAACGGTTCGAAACTTTCGTTTCTCACTCGTCAGGTTCAAGAAGTTTGAATAGGGGCAGCTGTTGCACCCCAAAATTTTCCCTCTTTATTTGAGCTATAAGTTATTAATGACGTTTATTTCGTCATTCAAAAATTGAAGAAAAATAATAAAGAGTTTTCATGGGTTTAAGAAGAAAGGCGTGAAAAATGGTTTAAACAGTGGAAATACGAGAAAATTCGCAAGTCATATTTGGAAGGTGATATGAGCTAAGTTCCCGAGTTTTTCCGACCGTTTCGACGATATCTACAACTTTCGTGTTCGGCTCGGAAGCCAATTCTTTGAGGAAGGTCGCCAGATTTGCAAATTACTTGAGGTTTCGTAGTGAAAAAACAGTGCTGAATGTAGGGTTTCGGATCTCAGAAAATTCATATCTCACAATCCGCTCGTTGGATTCGCTCGAAAATTTAACTGGAGCTCCATACCAGCATTACTAAAATTTCATATGTTCGGACCGAAGGCCAATTATGCACGGAAAATTCCCAGAATTTTAAGGATCGTCGCGTTGTTTCGGTAAAAAGTGTGTTTTCGAGTATGTCGGGCCCAGTTTGAAAATTCATAACTTCTTCGATTTTTATCGTATGAAGTCCGTTCCGGCGACATTTTCTCGGAAATTTCGTTAGCTTTGATTCTTCGTCAAACATGCTTGTTCAGATTTCGAGCCAAAGATAGAGTTTTATCGAGTTCTTTGAGCGGTACTCACAAAATTCTGCACAGTCGTACCAGATGAATCGGCGTTTCTCGTCATTCAAACGGTCGTATTTTCTTCATCGCTTATCGGATTGAGGCGATTCTCGCGGCGACAAGTTAAGAATTTAGTCATCTTCACAATGGCATCGGTTTCGTTCCGAATTTCAGAGCCAAACCGAGTTTCCATAAAAACGAGCCAAAATAAGACGCACCGAGGGCAATTTGGACATTTCGCGTTGACAATATATAAACATTTTGCTCTTCACAAAGAAAGGGGGAACTCTCATAACTTCACTTCACCCAAAAGATCAAAAACACTTTCTCTCAATTCTCTCTCAATTTTCTTGAATCAAAACCACAAAAACTCACAAAACCTTCATCAATCTTCATCAATTCAAAATCAAATCTCAAGAACAAATGAAGATCAAAGCAAGAATCAAGAGTCTCTTTCCTTGTTGATCATCAAAATCGCACCTCTCTCCCTCTCCAAAGACCTTGCGCCCCACTCTCTTCTTCTCCTCCCTTGGATTTCGTTCGTGTTCGCGTCGCGTTCGCGTTCGTGTTCATCCGATCTCATTCTCTTCGTTAGATCCGGTAAATTCACTACAAACCTTGCTAGAACATAGGTTTTGTTGCTTAATTCGACATTGATCATGATTATTTTTGACTGTGGATGATAGATCTATGATAATTGATGATGATAATTACTTGTTGATTGAGTGATTTGTGTTGATCTCGATTACTTGATTGAATTCGAGATTTACCGGTGAATTGTTGTTGATGATACATACATGTTGCTCATGATACAAGAAATTGCATGCTAAGTGTTCGATCATTTGAATGTTTGAGGCATTTGTGCTTAATTTTGAGTTTTTTTTGCATAATAAGTGTTTGTTGAAATGCTTAATTGATATCTTTGAGTGAGAATTCACGGAGCCTTGTGGTTATTGAGCCTTAATTGTTGTTATTTGTTGATAATGATCAAATCAGGAATCGGTTGAAATCTCTCTTTATCACTTGCACCATACTTGTTCATGTCTTGTAGCATGTCGCATGTCGACTCGTTGCTTTTGTTTACATTTGCCAAAGCATGAAATGTTTGTTAACAAGGTGTTTAAATTGTGCACTCATTCATATGTGAAATCATGGTTAATCGTGAATGCTTGATCTTGCTTTCGATGCTCATACTTGCTAATTCATGCTCTTGGTGCGACACCGACGCGTCAATTGTTTGTGTATCATTTGATGTTAATTTTCATGCATGAGTTGGATCTCATTCGTTGCACAAAGTGAAGAATTTTGGCACTTAATTGCATGTTTTATCATTGCTCGCATGGCGGTCGTTGGTGGTGGTTTGTATTTCGATTGCTCGGGCGAGAATTTGGGTTTTTTGCTATTTTTGCCTGTTTAGGTCGACCTATAGCCCTAGTAGGTCGACCTATTGCCTTCATGTGACCCTCGGGTATGCGCACGCTGACCCAGTAGGTCGACGCAAGCCCTGTTCAGGTCGACGCATGCTTTCTGCTGGTCGACGCATTGTTTCTTGTAGGTCGACGCATGCTTTCTGCAGGTCGACCTATAGCCTTCTTGCCCATCTCGGGTATGCGCACGCCGACCCAGTAGGTCGACGCATTGCCCTATTCAGGTCGACGCATGCTGTCAGCAGGTCGACGCATAACTGTGTTTTTTGCTTGTTAACTTCAATCTTTCATATCTTTTGACTCGTAACTCCGATTTGCACGTTCTTTATATCGTTGGAAAGCTTGTGAAATGTGCTATCTCATGAAATGATTGATATTGATTGATTTTAGTTTATTCATGTGTGTTTTCCCTTTGACATTTGTTTTCCATTTCGTGTTTGTGTTAATCGTTCATTTTCTCTTAGCTTATAATGCAATAACGCAATTCCGATTGCGATGTTTGTTATCTCTAACTTGTGTGCTAGTGTGCAAGGCTTTTGGATAGTCACCGATCGATGCTTACTCTATGAGTGTTCCGCTTTACTTGTGGGACACGATTTTCATTCATTCTCTTTGCGTTCTCATCCTGGAGACACACCCCTATTACTTTATATCTGCTTGCTTGGTTTGCTTGTTCCTCTTGCAGGTGTATTGTGATTATGCTCGACGCGCATGTCGACCTTTGTGTGCTTTCATGGCTAATCGGTGTGCTGACTATTTTCTTTTGCTTTGCTAGCTCGCTCGCGGGATCCTAGTTTCATTGCTCTCTTCGCTATAGTTTATGGATCATCATCTGTTTGGTATTGATCCCGTTTCATTTTATTTTTCTCGCACTTTACCGCTTTCTCGCATCATCCTATAACATGAGAAGTAGGACCTAAGCATGCATTCGGCCAAGACCTCGAAAGAGGCTCTGTTTTTGTTGGTGTGTTTACATTTGTGCTTTGCGGCAGGGAGTCACGGTGTAATAAGTCCTATACGGCACTCCGTTAAGTCCTCATGGAAGGCATGCGGAAAGGGTTAGCAATCAACCCCCGCCTAGTCTCATCGAGTCCGTTTGGTATGCGCACGCTACACGTTGCTCGCTTCTGAACCTGCACAAGATCTTGTTATCGAGTATGTCAGGAAAAGGGTTCATGTAACCGGACCCCCGCCTTTCTTATAGCTCGTGTCGCTCGACGTTGATGCTCGGTGTACGCGCGCACCGTTTTCCTTTACGATCCGTGACGGCCTGGTTGCTGAGAGGGAATCGCTCCTCTTGTCTATGGCCCGATCATTTTCGCGAGGTCTAATGCTTGGTTGACTTGGGTTGAGCTGCTCCCCTTGGCTATGGCGGGACCGCCTTTTCTACCATTCAGTCAGTACCGTTGGTTTTGTTTACTTTACGAGCGGAGCTCGTTTGTGTGATATTATTGTTTGCTTCCCCTTTTTTCCTATAGGTTGTTAGCTTAGCTTAGACTGGTACCCTTTGTATGCTAACATTAGGTAGCAAGCTTTCCCCCCTTAGCTTAGGTTTTCCTCATGCATTCTTTAAAACACAAACCACAGTCTTTGATTTTCTTTTCTTAAGAGCTTGTTATTTCCGCTCCATTCCCAAGCATAAGCCTCCAAAGGTCGAGCAGCGGAGTGTGAATGTAACTCGTTCACCTAAAAAACACAAAACAAACAGAAACTAGTTAGCCGAGCTACGGTAGCTCTGATTCTGCAAAACAGATACGTAGGCAGCGGGGTAGGGCCCGTGCGAGCACAATCCTTTCTTTTCCCTACATTCTGCATTCATTTTAGTCCAGATTAGCGTAGTTTGCTTACACACCCATAGGTTGAGACATAAGCGTGGATACCATCGAGTACGATGGGCGCGAGGGGTGCTAACACCTTCCCCTCGCGTAACCGACTCCCTTACCCTTTTTCTCTGGTCGTGAGACCGTTGTTTTGTTTTGTGGTTTGCTGGCATTCCCTTCCTTTTCAGGATAAATATGTTAGTGGCGACTCTGTTAATTTTCGCGGTAGCGACACCATGTTGACATTATGTTCAACCTTCAGTGCATCTAAGCCTGCCTGTACCATAAGTTTTACAAATTCAAAACGAATGCCAACAGAAAGTTCAGGAGAATTGGTTTTGAATCTGGTGGTTGAAGAGTCTGGGTTAAGAATGAAATAGGGTTCAGGTTCTCTTGAGAACAAAGCACAGGTGAAAGAAGAGGATAGGGAGGATGAAGAATTGGCTGTGGAGGTGGTTGAGGGATCAATTAAAGGTGAGATTGCAGAAGGAATGGATGTGGTTGAGAATAAATTTTCAGAGGGGATTTGAGGAAAAACAACATTTAAAGGTTGGGGGTCAAGAGTTGGTAGTGAATGGAGTCTTTTAGAGGTGGTGGAAGAGGATGGAAGATCAGAAGAAGGTGGTCTTTTCTGAGGGGAAGGGTCAGAGGTAGACTGTAAACTAGAAGTGTCTACATTATTAATTTCCTCAATGAGCTTCTGAAGCTGTTCAGAAGTTCTGGGTATTTTCAGGGATTCTGTTGATATTTGTTCAGAATTAGTATTATTAGGTACAGAACCAGAGATAGCAATACCAGAAGACTTCTTCTGCTTCTTTGCTTTCTTAGCATCAGGTCCTTCTCCTGTGACCTTTCTTTTCAGCTTCTTATCTTTCTTCTTCTTATCCTTCTTCCTTAACTCATCCAGAGATGGAAGAGTTCTTCCACGAATCCAAGCAGGATCAACAGTAGATTGTGCTTTAACACAAGATTTCAGATAGCGTTTAACAGATTTTTCTAGCTCCTCTTGAACATATGAGAGAAACTCACAAGAGGAGTTCTTCTAGTCAGAAAATCTGGAAACCTTTTTGGAGGAGTGGTCACCTTTTCAATCAACTGCATCCTTCTTAGAGACTGAGCAGTTAGAATACTCCCACGAATAGCAGTCAGATTCTGAGAAGAGCCAGCAGCTCTCAGAGTATCTATCAAACCACTCTCAGTCAGAATATTTGATATCATTCTTCCAAAAGGAATAGTATTCTTCTTAAGCTTGGGATTCTTCAGACGTTCTTCTTCCCTTGATTCTTCAACATTTGTCTTCAGATGTTGAAACAGAATATGTGGTAGATTGACTCTCATGCCTTTTCCAATGCAGAACAAGACATACTTCTGATCTTGATTGACGTAGGTAGCAGAGTTTGTTGGTTTTCTGTGATAGATAGATCCTAGAATGATCTTTGCCCATACTCTGTAGGAAGGCTTCAAGTCAGTAGTGTAGGGAGAGGCAATTCCAAAAGTAAACAACTCTGGGTCAACTTTTTCCCAATCAGTTCTGCCTGGTAGAGCTTCAGTAATTCCACCTATACCATCCAGATTGTACATTTTCCTTATCAGCTTCTCAGTCACAACAACTTCATGCCCTAACACGAAGGAAATGATAGCAGTTGAAGTAATAGTGGCATGTGTCCAGAATTCCTTAACCAAAGTAGGGTAAACTGATCCAATCAACCGTTCAAAGAAGTTTGTCCATCCTTGTACTAGCATTCCAGTTTTGATTTTAAAATCATGAGCCATAAGATTTTCAAAATCCACCATAGTTTCATAGAGAACCTCTAGTTCGTCATAAGGAATCAAACAAGTCTTCAAAGGAGTGTTTGCGGATTTCTTTTGTTGAACTTGGTTTGAAGATGAGACCTTGCGTTGAACATTTGACGAAGAAGCCATTGATTCAAACTAAGATTACTAGGTTTTGTAACTAGGGTTTATGAAAAGAGAGAGAGAGAAGGAGACGAAAAAGCACAGATAAAGAACAATGAGGATGAATGGAAAGAGATGAAATGATATAGAGATGTGTTTATATAGACGCAGATTTGAAATGATATGCAATATGATTCTGGATGAAAGAGATTACAGAGTTTGAATCAATTAGAATTTAATGTTGAGTGACGTTAGGGTAAAACATGATATTTGAAATGATTTGCACAGTTACCTAGGGCGGCGTCTCATCAACTGCACGCATGTCTGTCCCTTTAGAGTGAACACGTGTTCATCTTCTAGAATAGCTGATGACAGCTGTTTTGCTTTAAAAGAGATTCTGAATCAACTTAGACATATGAAACGTTAGCAATAACAGAATCGGAATATCTAACTGATCAACATTTTCAGAACATCTGATAAGAAAATAAATAATCATTTCAAATCTAATCCATATATCAGAACTTCTCATCCTTTCACTCTAGGGCATAAATCCAAACTGATATTTTTCTTCAGAATGAATTTAAACCTATCTTCAGCATGGGGTTTTGTAAATATATCAGCCCATTGATGGTATGCATCAA
Organism: Vicia villosa; assembly: GCF_029867415.1. NCBI lineage: Eukaryota > Viridiplantae > Streptophyta > Magnoliopsida > Fabales > Fabaceae > Vicia > Vicia villosa. The sequence goes on from NC_081180.1 coordinate 150,223,363, forward strand.
CAAAGTTTAAAGATAGAACACCCTTCTGAATATAGTCCCTAATGAAATGATGTTTAATCTCAATATGTTTAGCTTTGGAAAGGGGAATTGGATTTTTAGATAAACAAATAGCAGAAGTATTATCACAGAAGATAGAAATGTTACTCTCATATATCTTATAATCTTCTAGCTAACTCTTCATCCAGAGCATCTGTGTACTACATCCAGCAGCAACAATATATTTTGCTTCTGTTGTAGAGAGGGCAATTGTAGCCTGCTTCTTGCTGTACCAGGAGATCAGATGACTTCCCAGAAATTGACAACTTCCAGAAGTACTTTTCCTTTCAACTCTATCTCCAGCGTAATCAGCATCATAATATCCTACTAAGTTGTATTCTTTAGATCTTTTGTAGACTAAACCAACATTAGTAGTACCTTTCAGATACCTCAGAATTCTCTTAACAGCAGTTAAGTGAGATTCTCTAGGATCTGATTGGAATCTAGCACACAGACAAACACTGAATAAAATATCAGGTCTAGAAGCAGTAAGATATACAAGAGATCCAATCATACCTCTGTAGAGCTTCTGATCTACCTTCTTACTTACCTCATCCTTACCTAAAACACACGTTGGATGCATAGGAGTCTTTGCTTCTTTGCTTTCTGAAAGATTAAATTTCTTCGGAAGTTCTTTCACATACTTGGTCAGATGAACATAAGTTCCTTCAGAAGTTTGATTTATCTGGATCCCAAGGAAATACTTGAGTTCTCCCATCATGCTCATTTCAAACTCAGCCTGCATAGACTTAACAAACTCATTTCCAAGTGTAACTGATCGGTCACCATTTCTATTAAGTTTTGTCTTTCATCCGGCACAAATTTATCATCTCGGTAACACATTCGGTTGTTTTATTGCTTTTTAAGTTAAGTTTATCATATTTACTAATTTATAGTATTGCATTGCAGTTGGTTTAAAGTTTATGTCAAAAGATCTTCTTTATGCCTTTGTTTGGTAGTGTTAGTGTTTTTGGCAAGGAAAATAGGAACTTGTGGCACACACGAGTGGATGAAAAGAAGCCGGGAAAGCTGATTTCAGAGGTCAACACGGGCACCCGTGTGTAGCAACACGGCCCGTGTTGAAATGTGGCTAGAAACGCAAGTTTGAACCAAAAACTGAGGATTTACACGAGAACCCGTGTTCTCAGACACGGCCCGTGTGAGAAAGTGCCTGGAAGTTTGTCTTTTGAGCCAAGGAACAGAAGATCAACACGGGCACCCGTGTGCAGCAACACGGCCCGTGTTGATGAGCGCGTGCTGAATTTTTGTTTCTATGTTTCCTCACTCAAATGGGATCATTAAGGGTATTCTTGACATTTGGTTTCAACCTGAATGGAAGGTTGATTATAAAAATAACTTTAGGGCAAGAGAGAAGGGACTTTTGACAGATTAGAGAAAAGAATACAATAGAAGATTGGAGAAAGCAAGGGTTAAGGAGAGAAGAAGGTCTTCGTGATTGGAAGCAATTGAAGATTCAATCTCCTCCAATTTCTTGTAATGTCTTTATTCATTATTATGTTTTCTTTGACTACTATGAGTAGCTAAACCCCCCAATGCTAGGGGGTGGCTCTGATTTCCCTTTGTAATGACTCTGAGTTTGCAATTGCGATAACTATCATGTTTTCAATTATTAATTTCTTCTCTTGATGTTTTTAAAGCTTTTCCTTTCGGACAAATTGGAATTGATCTATGATTATCATTTAGGCGGACCACCAATGATAATGCTTTCATGAGAATATGCTATAATAGATATTACCTAGGACTAGGAATATCTTATAGCAACCGGATATTCTTGATAACTAATTGCTTGATTTCATTGTAAATCTCTAAGGACTTAGGGTTTAGGATGAAGGATCAAAGGTTTTTTCACTAAGGACTTAGGATCAAACAACCTTAAGAACCGGTAATTGATTATTGAAAATAAGTGTTGCAATAGAGATTTCAGAGTTGTTACATTGTCAATCATCCACTATCCCTAGCATTTTACTCATATTTGTTAAAAAGTCAATTTCATTTACTACTTATTTTACTTTTCGCTAAGTGACAAACGCCAAACAAAACCCAATTGAAGATTTTGTTTAATTGAACCTTGAATTGAACTCATTATTCCTGCGCAGTCCCTGAGATCGATATTCGGGGAATTTTCCCTATTATTACAAAAGGCAAAATAGTACACTTGCTATTTTACCGATCAAGTTTTTGGCGCCGTTGTCGGGGACTGCCATAATATTGAGTTTAAGTTGAGTTCAATTAGAATTTTGTTGCTCTGCGACTAAAATTTTATTTTCTGCACTTTTAATTTTTTTAATTCTAATATTTGTCTAATCTGTGTATGCGAGGTAAGGCCTCAGCTGAATTTCTTTTTGACGCAGAAATTGAAAGAACCTTGCACGCAAGGCGTAGACAAGCTCGTCAAGAGAAACTGGAATCTGAAGAAGAAGTTGTGACAGTTCATTCAGATTCTGAAAGTGAATAGGAAGTTATGGGCGAGAATCCACCTCCACCTGAGAGACTTCTCGGAGACTATGGTGCTACGAACACACCGGGTGGTAGACTAACAATTGTCAACCAACCGGTAAATGTGGCAAATTTTCAATTGCATCCGAGCACAATAAATCAGCTGGAAAGAAAACCTTTCACCAGGAAGGTTAATGAAGATGCAAACAAGCACCTGCAGAGATTTCTTACCATGAGTACGACTTTAAAAATTGAAGGGCATACCGAAGAGGCAAAGAAGCTGAGAATGTTCCCGTTCACCTTGGCCGAAGAAGCTGAAGAATGGTTCTATTCTCTTCCAGCAGGCAGTATCACGTCATGGGAAGAGATGGAGAAGGCTTTCTTGAATGAGTATTTTCCCGCCTCGGTCTTTATAAGGAAGAGGTATGATATTTTGAATTTCAAGCAACAGGAGGGTGAACTCTTAGGAGATGCTTATAAAAGATTCAAAAGGACCCTAGTGGCATGTCCCACTCACAACATGGACAAAACTGACCAAATGCAGATATTTGTGAATGGGCTCAAAATGAAAACAAAGCAGTTGATCGATACAGCAGCTGGAGGCTCAACAAATTTCACAACAGCCTCCGGAATTATCAAGATCATTGAAGCGATAGCTGCAAATGAGCATTTGGAGTTGTATGATAGGTGTACCAATAAACCTGAAAGAGTTATTGATCTGAAGTTGGAAACCTCAAAAATTCTGGTTGAAGATGCTATAGCTATAGAGGTAGAAAAGAGATTAAAGGCTATGAATATAGGTACTCAACAGGTTGCTCAAGTCCAACAAGCTCGACCTGTAATTTGTGAAATTTGCCAAGGTCCTCACCAAACTGTATACTGTGTTTCTACTCCCAAGCAGATTGAAGAAATCAAATTCCTGAGGCAAAATAATCCGTATTCTAACACCTACAATCCAGGGTGGAAGAATCATCCAAATTTTGCTTGGAAAGATAACCAACAACAAGGCCCTCATAAGGCGGAATGGGAAGTGGCTATCGAGAGATTGGCTGGACAATGTCTTCAGTTTCAAGAAGAAACCAGAAACAACCACAAGAACACTACAGCTTCGATCAAAAATCTAGAAGTTCAAGTGGGTCAAATAGCACAGCATCTCACTCTACAGACACAAGGTGCTTTTGCGAGCGCAACTGTGAAAAATCCAAAAGACCAAGAGAAGATTAATGTTGTTACTACAAGAAGTAAGAAAGTGGCTGAATCGGAAAAAGAAAAAGAGGAAATAGATGACCCCATGGTAATAGAGGTGGATTTGGATATAAGAGAAAATCCAAAAGAGCCAGAAGTTGTGATACCACCGGTTAAACCAGTTGAAGAAAAAAATAAGAAAAAGGCTGAACCGGCGATCAAACTACCTTTCCTTTCCAGAGTGACAAAGAAGAATTCAAAAGAGAAAGACTTTGAGAAGTT